>NC_134353.1:961245795-961465795 GCF_048569485.1 Anomaloglossus baeobatrachus
GTAACGCCCTTGTGACTAGTCCCCGCGCTCATTAGCATAAGATATAAGATCTTTAAAAATATTTGTTCTTGATCTCTTTATCTATGCTAGTGTATACAGGGACGGTTAGGCAGGGATTAGCAATATGTACCCAGAACTGCTCCTGGCTCTGAGTGCAGATTGCACCTGACAGGTTCACTTTAAAGGGAACCTGTCACCAGATTTGGGGCCTATAAGCTGCGGCCACCACCAGTGGGATCTTATGTACACATTCTAACATGCTGCATACCTCCCAACCGTCCCGGATACAGCGGGACTTTCACAGCTTTACGTTGTTTGTCCCGTTGCCACGGGCGGGACGGCCGGCTCCCGGGCTCCGCCCACCCACTCTCTCTCCGCCTCCCTGCTTTTCCCTCCTACCATCCTAGTAGACGTGGCATAGAGAGGAGCGCTGCACTGTGCTGCTGCTGGTACAGTAAACTAATCTCCCCAGCGCTGATTTCCCTCCCTCCCCCTCACCCCCGGCCGGAGCCTGTCTGTGCGGGCGGCCCGCCGCCTCATTGTGCGGGCGGCCGGCCGCCTCTCTGTGCGGGCGGCCGGCCGCCCTCTCTGTGCGGGCGGCCGGCCGCCTCTCTGTGCGGGCGGCCCGCCGCCTGTCCTGTGAAGGCGGGGCGGCCGGCCGCCTGTCTGTGAAGGCGACCGGCCGCCTCACTGTGCGGGCGACCGGCCGCCTCACTGTGGCTGCCTGCGTGTCCGTGCTGGAGGCCCGCCGGCTGCCTGCGTGTCCGTGCTGGAGGCCCCGCCGGCTGCCTGCGTGTCCGTGCTAGAGGCCCGCCGGCTGCCTGCGTGTCCGTGCTGGAGGCCCGCCGGCTGCCTGCGTTGTCCGTGCTGGAGGCCCGCCGCTGCCTGCGTGTTCCGTGCTGGAGGCCCGCCGGCTGCCTGCGGTGTCCGTGCTGGAGCCCGCCGGCTGCCCTGCGTGTCCGTTGCTGAATGGGTTGTGGATGGGGAGTGGTTATGGGCGTGACTGTAAAATGGGTGTGGTTAGGGGGCGTGGCTAAAAATTTGCCCGCAAACTTTGTCCCTCTTTTCCTTCTTTAAAAGTTGGGAGGTATGCTTTTAAGGCAGTAATACAGGAAACAGAACAAGAGGACCTGAGCACTTAGCTCACAAGACAAAGCAAAGAAACACATGCGATGATCAGGCCCCGCCCACATGGAAAGGCCGGTCCTATATACCCAGCACAGCCTCAGGTCATTTCCTGCTTCAGGTGTGCTGGGCCCTATAAGACCAGTGTGAGTGGGGCGCGGCCTGGTCCAATACAGAGGCATCAGTCAGAGTCAGACTCCTGAGACCTGGAACAGGACTCAGGGGAGCAAGAGCGGGAGCGGCACCCATGACCAGTGGACGCATGGACTGGACCAGTGAGCAAGGAGCGGTGCTGCGATTGGTGAGACTGGATCAGTGAGCAAGGAGCGGTACAATGCAGGTGCGACCGGATCAGTGGGTACAGAGCGGTGCCTGGATGGTAAAACCGGCTCAGTAGGTAAGGAGACACCGGGAGCGTGACAATATCCTGCCGCTATTCTGTTGTGCACACGGGGTTGTCAGACAGTCCTAATAAGCAGCTGGGTGACAACCTGTCCGGCCCCTATACAGGGACCTGATTCAGGGTCTTTGGGGTCTCGCGATAGAATGCAGCAGACATGGAGACACGCACTGACCCCTGGCCCGGCCATTGTGCCGCCTTGTCTTGGCTAACCCGAGGCGGGCAGCTGAATGCCAGCTGAAGACGGATGAAACTGTGAATCCGGGGGGCATCACTCCTACCCCCGCTCCATCAGGGCATCTGATAGCGGAGGGTGATGAGGTGCGCCCCCAACCCCCCCCCCCCCCCCCCCCCCCCCCCCCCCCCCCCCCCCCCCCCCGACCACAAAGCTCCTATTATAGTGGGACGGCCATTGTCTGGTCACAATGGACTGTCACCTGATTAATGAGGGGATTTATCAGCCGCTGTCTCCTCCTGCCTCATAAAGAAGCATCTCCCACAGGCCCCCGCCGACCGCTCGTCCTGGACTGCTGACTGACCGATGCAACTGTGCCAGACCCTCAGCTGTGTGAGGAGGACAAGGACCCTCAGCTGTGTGAGGAGGACGAGGACCCTCAGCTGTGTGAGGAGGACGAGGACCCTCAAGCTGTGTGAGGAAGACGAGGACCCTCAGCTGTATGAGGAGGACGAGGACCCTCAGCTGTATGAGGAGGACGAGGACCCTCAGCTGTGTGAGGAAGACGAGGACCCTCAGCTGTGTGAGGCGGACGAGGACCCTCAGCTGTGTGAGGAGGAGGACCCTCAGCTGTGTGAGGAGGACGAGGACCCTCAGCTGTATGAGGAGGACGAGGACCCTCAGCTGTGTGAGGAAGACGAGAACCCTCAGCTGTGTGAGGAGGACGAGGACCCTCAGCTGTGTGAGGACGAAGACCCTCAGCTGTATGAGGAGGACGAGGACCCTCAGCTGTGTGAGTTGGACGAGGACCTCAGCTGTGTGAGGACGAGAACCCTCAGCTGTGTGAGGAGGACGAGGGACCCTCAGCTGGTGTGATGAGGGACCCTCAGCTGTGTGAGGAGGACGAGGACCCTCAGCTGTGTGAGGAAGACGAGAACCCTCAGCTGTGTGAGGAGGACGAGAACCCTCAGCTGTATGAGGGACGGACGAAGGACCCCTCAGCTGTGTGAGGAGGACGAGAACCCTCAGCTGTGTGAGGAGGACGAGAACCCTCAGCTGTGTGAGGAAGACGAGAACCCTCAGCTGTGTGAGGAGGACGAGAACCCTCAGCTGTGTGAGGAGGACGAGAACCCTCAGCTGTATGAGGAGGACGAGGACCCTCAGCTGTGTGAGGAAGACGAGAACCCTCAGCTCTGTGAGGAGGACGAGAACCCTCAGCTGTATGAGGAGGACGAGGACCCTCAGCTGTGTGAGGAAGACGAGAACCCTCAGCTGTGTGAGGAGGACGAGGACCCTCAGCTGTGTGAGGAGGACGAGGACCCTCAGCTGTGTGAGGAGGACCCTCAGCTGTGTGAGGAGGACGGGGACCCTCACCTGTGTGAGTGAAGACGAGAACCCTCAGCTGTGTGAGGAAGACAAGAACCCTCAGCTCTGTGAGGAGGACGAGAACCCTCAGCTGTATGAGGAGGACGAGGACCCTCAGCTGTGTGAGGAAGAACGAGAACCCTCAGCTGTGTGAGGAGGACGAGGACCCCTCAGCTGTGTGAGGAGGACGAGGACCCTCAGCTGTGTGAGGAAGACGACAACCCTCAGCTGTGTGAGGAAGACGAGAACCCTCAGCTGTGTGAGGAGGACGAGGACCCTCAGCTGTGTGAGGAGGACGAGGACCCTCAGCTGTGTGAGGACGAGGACCCTCAGCTGTTTGAGGAGGACGAGAACCCTCAGCTGTGTGAGGAGGACGAGGACCCTCAGCTGTGTGAGGAGGACGAGGACCCTCAGCTGTATGAGGAGGACGAGGACCCTCAGCTGTATGAGGAGGACGAGGACCCTCAGCTGTGTGAGGAAGACGAGGACCCTCAGCTGTGTGAGGAGGACGAGGACCCTCAGCTGTGTGAGGAGGACGAGGACCCTCAGCTGTGTGAGGAGGACGAGGACCCTCAGCTGTATGAGGAGGACGAGGACCCTCAGCTGTGTGAGGAAGACGAGAACCCTCAGCTGTGTGAGGGAGGACGAGGACCCTCAGCTGTGTGAGGACGAAGACCCTCAGCTGTATGAGGAGGACGAGGACCCTCAGCTGTGTGAGTTGGACGAGGACCCTCAGCTGTGTGAGGACGAGAACCCTCAGCTGTGTGAGGAGGACGAGGACCCCTCAGCTGTGTGATGAGGACCCTCAGCTGTGTGAGGAGGACGAGGACCTTCAGCTGTGTGAGGAGGACGAGGACCCTCAGCTGTGTGAGTTGGACGAGGACCCTCAGCTGTGTGAGTTGGACGAGGACCCTCAGCTGTGTGAGGACGAGAACCCTCAGCTGTGTGAGGAGGACGAGGGACCCTCAGCTGTGTGATGAGGACCCTCAGCTGTGTGAGGAGGACGAGGACCTTCAGCTGTGTGAGGAGGACGAGGACCCTCAGCTGTGTGAGGAGGATGTGGACTCTCAGCTGTGTGAGGAGGAACCGAGGACCCTCAGCTGTGTGAGGAGGACGAGGACCCTCAGCTGTGTGAGGAGGACGAGGACCCTCAGCTGTGTGAGGAGGACGAGGACCCTCAGCTGTGTGAGGAGGACGAGGACCCTCAGCTGTGTGAGGGACCCTCAGCTGTGTGAGGAGGACGAGGACCCCTCAGCTGTGTGAGGAGGACGAGGACCCTCAGCTGTGTGAGGAGGACGAGGACCCTCAGCTGTGTGAGGAGGACGAGGACCCTCAGCTGTGTGAGGAGGACGAGAACCCTCAGCTGTGTAAGGAAGACGAGAACCCTCAGCTGTGTGAGGAGGACAGAGGACCCTCAGCTGTGTGAGGAGGACGAGGACCCTCAGCTGTGTGAGGAGGACGAGGACCCTTAGCTGTGTGAGGAGGACGAGGACCCTCAGCTGTGTGAGGAACGAGGACCCTCAGCTGTGTGAGGATGAGAACCCTCAGCTGTGTGAGGAAGACGAGAACCCTTAGCTATGTGAGGAGGACGAGAACCCTCAGCTGTGTGAGGAAGACGAGAACCCTCAGCTGTGTGAGGAGGATGAGGACCCTCAGCTGTGTGAGGAGGACGAGGATCCTTAGCTGTGTGAGGAGGACGAGGACCCTCAGCTGTGTGAGGACGAGGACCCTCAGCTGTGTGAGGACGAGAACCCTCAGCTGTGTGAGGAAGACGAGAACCCTCAGCTGTGTGAGGAGGACGAGGACCCTCAGCTGTGTGAGGAGGACGAGAACCCTCAGCTGTGTGAGGAGGATGAGGACCCTCAGCTGTGTGAGGAGGACGAGGACCCTTAGCTGTGTGAGGAGGACGAGGACCCTCAGCTGTGTGAGGACGAGAACCCTCAGCTGTGTGAGGAAGACGAGAACCCTCAGCTGTGTGAGGAGGACGAGGACCCTCAGCTGTGTGAGGAGGACGAGAACCCTCAGCTGTGTGAGGAGGATGAGGACCCTCAGCTGTGTGAGGAGGACGAGGACCCTTAGCTGTGTGAGGAGGACGAGGACCCTCAGCTTGTGTGAGGACGAGAACCCTCAGCTGTGTGAGGAAGACGAGAACCCTCAGCTGTGTGAGGAGGACGAGGACCCTCAGCTGTGTGAGGAGGACGAGAACCCTCAGCTGTATGAGGAGGACAAGGACCCTCAGCTGTGTGAGGAGGACGAGAACCCTCAGCTGTGTGAGGAGGACGAGGAATCTCAGCTGTGTGAGGAGGACGAGGACCCTCAGCTGTATGAGAAGGACGAGGACCCTCAGCTGTATGAGGAGGACGAGGGACCCTCAATTGTGTGAGGAAGACGAGGACCCTCAGCTGTGTGAGGAGGACGAGGACCCTCAGCTGTGTGAGGAGGACGAGGACCCTCAGCTGTGTGAGGAGGACGAGAACCCTCAGCTGTGTGAGGAGGACGAGGAATCTCAGCTGTGTGAGGAGGACGAGGACCCTCAGCTGTATGAGAAGGACGAGGAACCCTCAGCTGTGTGAGGAGGACGAGGACCCTCAATTGTGTGAGGAAGACGAGGACCCTCAGCTGTGTGAGGAGGACGAGGACCCTCAGCTGTGTGAGGAGGACGAGGACCCTCAGCTGTGTGAGGAGGACGAGGACCCTCAGCTGTGTGAGGAGGACGAGGACCCTCAGCTGTGTGAGGAGGACGAGAACCCTCAGCTGTGTGAGGAGGACGAGGACCCTCAGCTGTGTGAGGAAGACGAGGACCCTCAGCTGTGTGAGGAAGACGAGAACCCTCAGCTGTGTGAGGAAGACGAGGACCCTCAGCTGTGTGAGGAGGACGAGGACCCTCAGCTGTGTGAGGAGGACGAGAACCCTCAGCTGTGTGAGGAGGACGAGGACCCTCAGCTGTGTGAGGAGGACGAGGACCCTCAGCTGTGTGAGGAGGACGAGGACCCTCAGCTGTGTGAGGAGGACGAGGACCCTCAGCTGTATGAGGAGGACGAGGACCCTCAGCTGTATGAGGAGGACGAGGACCCTCAGCTGTGTGAGGAAGACGAGGACCCTCAGCTGTGTGAGGAGGACGAGGACCCTCAGCTGTGTGAGGACGAGGAACCCTCAGCTGTGTGAGGAGGACGAGGACCCTCAGCTGTATGAGGAGGACGAGGACCCTCAGCTGTGTGAGGAAGACGAGAACCCTCAGCTGTGTGAGGAGGACGAGGACCCTCAGCTGTGTGAGGAGGATGAGGACCCTCAGCTGTATGAGGAGGACGAGGACCCTCAGCTGTGTGAGTTGGACGAGGACCCTCAGCTGTGTGAGGACGAGGACCCTCAGCTGTTTGAGGAGGACGAGAACCCTCAGCTGTGTGAGGAGGACGAGGACCCTCATCTGTGTGAGGACGTAAACACTCAGCTGTGTGAGGACGAGAACCCTCAGCTGTGTGAGGAGGACGAGGACCCTCAGCTGTGTGATGAGGACCCTCAGCTGTGTAAGGAGGACGAGGACCTTCAGCTGTGTGAGGAGGACGAGGACCCTCAGCTGTGTGAGGAGGATGTGGACTCTCAGCTGTGTGAGGAGGACGAGGACCCTCAGCTGTGTGAGGAGGACGAGAACCCTCAGCTGTATTAGGAGGACGAGGACCCTCAGCTGTGTGAGGAGGACGAGAACCCTCAGCTGTGTGAGGAGGACGAGGACCCTCAGCTGTGTGAGGAGGACGAGGACCCTCAGCTGTATGAGGAGGACGAGGACCCTCAGCTGTATAAGGAGGACGAGGACCCTCAGCTGTGTGAGTTGGACGTTGGACGAGGACCCTCAGCTGTGTAAGGAGGACGAGGACCTTCAGCTGTGTGAGGAGGACGAGGACCCTCAGCTGTGTGAGGAGGATGTGGACTCTCAGCTGTGTGAGGAGGACGAGGACCCTCAGCTGTGTGAGGAGGACGAGAACCCTCAGCTGTATTAGGAGGACGAGGACCCTCAGCTGTGTGAGGAGGACGAGAACCGTCAGCTGTGTGAGGAGGACGAGGACCCTCAGCTGTGTGAGGAGGACGAGGACCCTCAGCTGTATGAGGAGGACGAGGACCCTCAGCTGTATGAGGAGGATGAGGACCCTCAGTTGTGTGAGGAAGACGAGGACCCTCAGCTGTGTGAGGAGGACGAGGACCCTCAGCTGTGTGAGGAGGACGAGGACCCTCAGCTGTGTGAGGAGGACGAGGACCCTCAGCTGTATGAGGAGGACGAGGACCCTCAGCTGTGTGAGGAAGACGAGAACCCTCAGCTGTGTGAGGAGGACGAGGACCCTCAGCTGTGTGAGGAGGACGAGGACCCTCAGCTGTATGAGGAGGAAGAGGACCCTCAGCTGTGTGAGGAGGACGAGGACCCTCAGCTGTGTGAGGACGAGGACCCTCAGCTGTGTGAGGAGGACGAGGACCCTCATCTGTGTGAGGACGTAAACCCTCAGCTGTGTGAGGACGAGAACCCTCAGCTGTGTGAGGAGGACGAGGACCCTCAGCTGTGTAAGGAGGACAAGGACCTTCAGCTGTGTGAGGAGGACGAGGACCCTCAGCTGTGTGAGGAGGATGTGGACTCTCAGCTGTGTGAGGAGGACGAGGACCCTCAGCTGTGTGAGGAGGACGAGGACCCTCAGCTGTGTGAGGAGACGAGGACCCTCAGCTGTGTGAGGAGGACGAGGACCCTCAGCTGTGTGAGGACGAGAACCCTCAACTGTGTGAGGAGGACGAGGACCCTCAACTGTGTGACGAGGACGAGGACCCTCAGCTGTGTGACGAGGACGAGGACCCTCAGATGTTTGAGGAGGACGAGAACCCTCAGCTGTGTGAGGAGGACGAGGACCCTCATCTGTGTGAGGACGAGAACCCTCAGCTGTGTGAGGACTCAGCTGTGTGAGGAGGACGAGGACCCTCAGCTGTGTGAGGAGGACGAGGACCCTCAGCTGTGTGAGGAGGACGAGGACTCTCAGCTGTGTGAGGAGGACGAGAACCCTCAGCTGTTTGAGGAGGACGAGGACCCTCAGCTGTATGAGGAGGACGAGGACCCTCAGCTGTGTGAGGAGGACGAGGACCCTCAGCTGTGTGAGGACGAGAACCCTCAGCTGTGTGAGGACAAGGACCCTCAGCTGTGTGAGGACGAGGACCCTCAGCTGTGTGAGGAGGACCCTTAGCTGTGTAAGGAGGACGAGGACCTTCAGCTGTGTGAGGAGGACCCTCAGCTGTGTAAGGAGGACGAGAACCCTCAGCTGTGTGTGGACAAGGACCCTCAGCTGTGTGAGGAGGACGAGGACCCTCAGCTGTGTGAGGAGGACGAGGACCCTCAGCTGTGTGAGGAGGACGAGGACCCTCAGCTGTATGAGGAGGACGAGGACCCTCAGCTGTATGAGGAGGACGAGGACCCTCAGCTGTGTGAGGAAGACGAGGACCCTCAGCTGTGTGAGGAGGACGAGGACCCTCAGCTGTGTGAGGACGAGGACCCTCAGCTGTGTGAGGAGGACGAGGACCCTCAGCTGTATGAGGAGGACGAGGACCCTCAGCTGTATGAGGAGGACGAGGACCCTCAGCTGTGTGAGGAAGACGAGGACCCTCAGCTGTGTGAGGAGGACGAGGACCCTCAGCTGTGTGAGCAGGATGAGGACCCTCAGCTGTATGAGGAGGACGAGGACCCTCAGCTGTGTGAGTTGGACGAGGACCCTCAGCTGTGTGAGGACGAGGACCCTCAGCTGTTTGAGGAGGACGAGAACCCTCAGCTGTGTGAGGAGGACGAGGACCCTCATCTGTGTGAGGACGTAAACACTCAGCTGTGTGAGGACGAGAACCCTCAGCTGTGTGAGGAGGACGAGGACCCTCAGCTGTGTGATGAGGACCCTCAGCTGTGTAAGGAGGACGAGGACCTTCAGCTGTGTGAGGAGGACGAGGACCCTCAGCTGTGTGAGGAGGATGTGGACTCTCAGCTGTGTGAGGAGGACGAGGACCCTCAGCTGTGTGAGGAGGACGAGGACCCTCAGCTGTGTGAGGAGGACGAGGACCCTCAGCTGTGTGAGGAGGACGAGAACCCTCAGCTGTATTAGGAGGACGAGGACCCTCAGCTGTGTGAGGAGGACGAGAACCCTCAGCTGTGTGAGGAGGACGAGGACCCTCAGCTGTGTGAGGAGGACGAGGACCCTCAGCTGTGTGAGGACGAGGACCCTCAGCTGTGTGAGGAGGACGAGGACCCTCAGCTGTATGAGGAGGACGAGGACCCTCAGCTGTGTGAGTTGGACGAGGACCCTCAGCTGTGTAAGGAGGACGAGGACCTTCAGCTGTGTGAGGAGGACGAGGACCCTCAGCTGTGTGAGGAGGACGAGGACCCTCAGCTGTGTGAGGACAAGGACCCTCAGCTGTGTGAGGACGAGGACCCTCAGCTGTGTGAGGAGGACCCTCAGCTGTGTGAGGACGAGGACCCTCAGCTGTGTGAGGAGGACCCTCAGCTGTGTGAGGAAGACGAGGACCCTCAGCTGTGTGAGGAGGACGAGGACCCTCAGCTGTGTGAGGAGGATGAGGACCCTCAGCTGTATGAGGAGGACGAGGACCCTCAGCTGTGTGAGGAGGACGAGGACCCTCAGCTGTGTGAGGAGGATGAGGACCCTCAGCTGACCCCGGGCACCCCTGACAAAAAGAGCAGAACATCGCACCAAGTTCACGTTTTCTCTGGCACAGTACAGAAAATCTATTGCACTCTGATCGATCTGCGAGTTATTCCTCAGCTCTAAATGGAGAAAATCCCTGTATGATGTAAGTGCATCTGCAAATCGGATCACATGCACCCCGAATACAGGGAGCTCCCCCTAGTGGTGACTGCAGACAGGGTCTTATCATGTATCTCTGTATACAGGGAGCTCCCCCTAGTGGTGGCTGCAGACAGGATCGTATCATGTATCTCTGTATACAGGGAGCTCCCCCTAGTGGTGGCTGCAGACAGGATCTTATCATGTATCTCTGTATACAGGGATCTCCCCCTAGTGGTGGCTGCAGACAGGATCTTATCATGTATCTCTGTATACAGGGAGCTCCCCCTAGTGGTGGCTGCAGACAGGATCTTATCATGTATCTCTGTATACAGGGAGCTCCCCCTAGTGGTGGCTGCAGACAGGATCTTATCATGTATCTCTGTATACAGGGAGCTCCCTCTAGTGGTGGCTGCAGACAGGATCTTATGTATCTCTGTATACAGGGAGCTCTCCCTAGTGGTGGCTGCAGACAGGATCTTATCATGTATCTCTGTATACAGGGAGCTCCCTCTAGTGGTGGCTGCAGACAGGATCTTATGTATCTCTGTATACAGGGAGCTCCCCCTAGTGGTGGCTGCAGACAGGATCTTATCATGTATCTCTGTATACAGGGAGCTCCCTCTAGTGGTGGCTGCAGACAGGATCTTATGTATCTCTGTATACAGGGAGCTCCCCCTAGTGGTGGCTGCAGACAGGATCTTATCATGTATCTCTGTATACAGGGAGCTCCCTCTAGTGGTGGCTGCAGACAGGATCTTATGTATCTCTGTATACAGGGAGCTCCCCCTAGTGGTGGCTGCAGACAGGATCTTATCATGTATCTCTGTATACAGGAAGCTCCCTCTAGTGGTGGCTGCAGACAGGATCTTATCATGTATCTCTGTATACAGGGAGCTCCCCCTAGTGGTGGCTGCAGACAGGATCTTATCATGTATCTCTGTATACAGGGAGCTCCCCCTAGTGGAGGCTGCAGACAGGATCTTATCATGTATCTCTGTATACAGGGAGCTCCCCCTAGTGGTGGCTGCAGACAGAATCTTATCATGTATCTCTGTATACAGGGAGCTCCCCCTAGTGGAGACTGCAGACAGGATCTTATCATGTATCTCTGTATACAGGGAGCTCCCCCTAGTGGTGGCTGCAGACAGGATCTTATCATGTATCTCTGTATACAGGGACCTCCCCCTAGTGGTGACTGCAGACAGGATCTTATCATGTATCTCTGTATACAGGGAGCTCCCCCTAGTGGTGACTGCAGACAGAATCTTATCATGTATCTCTGTATACAGGGAGCTCCCCCTAGTGGTGGCTGCAGACAGGATCTTATCATGTATCTCTGTATACAGGGAGCTCCCCCTAGTGGTGGCTGCAGACAGGATCTTATCATGTATCTCTGTATACAGGGAGCTCCCCCTAGTGGTGACTGCAGACAGGATCTTATCATGTATCTCTGTATACAGGGAGCTCCCCCTAGTGGTGGCTGCAGACAGGATCTTATCATGTATCTCTGTATACAGGGAGCTCCTCCTAGTGGTGGCTGCAGACAGGATCTTATCATGTGTCTCTGTATACAGGGAGCTCCCCCTAGTGGTGACTGCAGACAGGATCTTATCATGTATCTCTGTATACAGGGAGCTCCCCCTAGTGGTGACTGCACACAGGATCTTGTCATGTATCTCTGTATACAGGGAGCTCCCCCTAGTGGTGGCTGCAGACAGGATCTTATCATGTATCTCTGTATACAGGGAGCTCCCCCTAGTGGTGACTGCAGGCAGGATCTTATCATGTATCTGTATACAGGGAGCTCCCTCTAGTGGCTGCAGACAGAATCAGTGGTGCTCTGCGCTCCTCGCTCTGCACTTCGCAGTGGTGCTCTGCGCTCCTCGCTCTGCCCTTCGCAGTGGTGCTTGCGCTCCTCGCTCTTCCCTCCACAGTGGTGCTCTGCGCTCCTCGCTCTTCCCTCCGCTGTGGTGATCTGCGCTCTTCGCTCTGTCCTCTGCAGTGGTGCTCTGCGCTCTTCGCTCTTCTCTCCGCAGTGGTGCTCTGCGCTCCTCGCTCTTCCCTCCGCAGTGGTGCTCTGCGCTCTTCGCTCTGTCCTCTGCAGTGGTGCTCTGCGCTCTTCGCTCTGTCCTCTGCAGTGGTGCTCTGCGCTCCTCGCTCTTCCCTCCGCTGTGGTGCTCTGCGCTCCTCGCTCTTCCCTCCGCAGTGGTGCTCTGCGCTCCTCGCTCTTCCCTCCGCTGTGGTGCTCTGCGCTCCTCGCTCTTCCCTCCGCTGTGGTGCTCTGCGCTCCTCACTCTTCCCTCTGCTGTGGTGCTCTGCGCTCTTCGCTCTTCCCTCCGCTGTGGTGCTCTGCGCTCCTCGCTCTGCCCTCCGCTGTGGTGCTCTGCGCTCCTCGCTCTGTCCTCCACTCTCCTCGCTCTGTCCTCCGCTGTGGTGCTCTGCGCTCCTCGCTCTTCCCTCCGCTGTGGTGCTCTGCGCTCCTCGCTCTTCCCTCCGCTGTGGTGCTCTGCGCTCCTCGCTCTTCCCTCCGCAGTGGTGCTCTGCGCTCCTCGCTCTTCCCTCCGCTGTGGTGCTCTGCGCTCCTCGCTCTGCCCTCCGCTGTGGTGCTCTGCTCTCCTCCCTCTGTCCTCCGCTCTCCTCGCTCTGTCCTCCGCTGTGGTGCTCTGCGCTCCTCGCTCTTCCCTCCGCTGTGGTGCTCTGCGCTCCTCGCTCTGTCCTCCGCTCTCCTCGCTCTGTCCTCCGCTGTGGTGCTCTGCGCTCCTCCCTCTTCCCTCCGCAGTGGTGCTCTGCGCTCCTCGCTCTTCCCTCCGCAGTGGTGCTCTGCGCTCCTCGCTCTTCCCTCCGCAGTGGTGCTCTGCGCTCCTCGCTCTTCCCTCCGCTGTGGTGCTCTGCGCTCCTCGCTCTTCCCTCCGCAGTGGTGCTCTGCGCTCCTCGCTCTTCCCTCCGCAGTGGTGCTCTGCGCTCCTCGCTCTTCCCTCCGCAGTGGTGCTCTGCGCTCCTCGCTCTTCCCTCCGCTGTGGTGCTCTGCGCTCCTCGCTCTTCCCTCCGCTGTGGTGCTCTGCGCTTTTCGCTCTTCCCTCTGCTGTGGTGCTCTGCGCTCTTCGCTCTTCCCTCCGCTGTGGTGCTCTGCGCTCCTCGCTCTTCCCTCCGCAGTGGTGCTCTGCGCTCTTCGCTCTGTCCTCTGCAGTGGTGCTCTGCGCTCTTCGCTCTTCCCTCCGCAGTGGTGCTCTGCGCTCCTCGCTCTTCCCTCCGCAGTGGTGCTCTGCGCTCCTCGCTCTGCCCTCCGCTGTTGTGCTCTGCGCTCCTCGCTCTTACCTCCGCAGTGGTGCTCTGCGCTCCTCGCTCTTACCTCCGCAGTGGTGCTCTGCGCTCCTCGCTCTTCCCTCCGCTGTGGTGCTCTGCGCTCCTCGCTCTGCCCTCCGCTGTGGTGCTCTGCGCTCCTCGCTCTGTCCTCCGCTGTGGTGCTCTGCGCTCCTCGCTCTTCCCTCCGCAGTGGTGCTCTGCGCTCCTCGCTCTTCCCTCCGCAGTGGTGCTCTGCGCTCCTCGCTCTTCCCTCCGCTGTGGTGCTCTGCGCTCCTCGCTCTTCCCTCCGCAGTGGTGCTCTGCGCTCCTCGCTCTTCCCTCCGCAGTCGTGCTCTGCGCTCCTCGCTCTTCCCTCCGCTGTGGTGCTCTGCGCTCCTCGCTCTTCCCTCCGCAGTGGTGCTCTGCACTTCTCGCTCTTCTCTCCGCAGTGGTGCTCTGCGCTCATCGCTCTTCCCTCCGCAGTGGTGCTCTGCGCTCCTCGCTCTTCCCTCCGCAGTGGTGCTCTGCGCTCCTCGCTCTTCCCTCCGCAGTGGTGCTCTGCGCTCCTCGCTCTTCCCTCCGCAGTGGTGCTCTGCGCTCCTCGCTCTTCCCTCCGCAGTGGTGCTCTGCGCTCCTCGCTCTTCCCTCCGCTGTGGTGCTCTGCGCTCCTCGCTCTTCCCTCCGCAGTGGTGCTCTGCGCTCCTCGCTCTTCCCTCCGCTGTGGTGCTCTGCGCTCCTCGCTCTTCTCTCCGCAGTGGTGCTCTGCGCTCCTCGCTCTTCCCTCTGCAGTGGTGCTCTGCGCTCCTCGCTCTTCCCTCCGCAGTGGTGCTCTGCGCTCCTCGCTCTTCCCTCCGCAGTGGTGCTCTGCGCTCCTCGTTCTTCCCTCCGCAGTGGTGCTCTGCGCTCCTCGCTCTTCCCTCCGCTGTGGTGCTCTGCGCTCCTCGCTCCGCAGTCTTCGACGCTCATTTATAACTATTAGGCGAGCGCTGAAGACACGCACTTTTGCTGCAGGCGGCCATTGCTCACGCGGCCTAATACTCCTGTCCGTCTGACGGATGGAGAGCACGGTAATTGGTTGGACGGGCAGCAGCCGGAACTAGCGCTGCCATTAATATAGGGTGACAGCCGCGGTGTGGGGGACAGCAGTACCGGGCTCCACGCTGATACATTGTACCACAGCTGCCAGGGCCACGTAACAAGAAGCGTCCCATTCACTGACACGGAGCAGAGATCCTGACAATGCACAGCCCGGAGACTCCAGGAAAGAGAAGGGGTCGTCCCCACGAGATCGACCCCCAAAATTATCAACACCACCGCGATCAATCCCTCTGTATAATGCTCAGCATCTATGACACCCCCATCACTATAACATGACCCCCATCACTATAACATGACCCCCATCAATATAACATGACCCCCATCACTTTAACATGACCCCCATCACTTTAACATGACCCCCATCACTATAACATGACCCCCATCACTATAACATGACACCCATCACTATAACATGACACCCCCATCACTATAACATGACACCCCCATCACTATAACATGACACCCCCATCACTATAACATGACCCCCCATCACTATAACATGACCCCCCATCACTATAACATGACCCCCATCACTATAACATGACACCCCATCACTATAACATGACACCCCCATCACTATAACATGACACCCCCATCACTATAACATGACCCCCCATCACTATAACATGACACCCCATCACTATAACATGACACCCCCATCACTATAACATGACACCCCCATCACTATAACATGACCCCCCCATCACTATAACATGACACCCCATCACTATAACATGACCCCCATCACTATAACATGACACCCCCATCACTATAACATGACCCCCATCACTATAACATGACACCCCATCACTATAACATGACACCCCCATCACTATAACATGACCCCCCATCACTATAACATGACACCCATCACTATAACATGACCCCATCACTATAACATGACACCCATCACTATAACATGACCCCCATCACTATAACATGACCCCCATCACTATAACATGACCCCCATCACTATAACATGACCCCCATCACTATAACATGACACCCCATCACTATAACATGACCCCATCACTATAACATGACCCCCATCACTATAACATGACCCCCATCACTATAACATGACCCCATCACTATAACATGACCCCCATCACTATAACATGACACCCCATCACTATAACATGACACCCCCATCACTATAACATGACCCCCCATCACTATAACATGACACCCCATCACTATAACATGACACCCCCATCACTATAACATGACACCCCCATCACTATAACATGACCCCCCCATCACTATAACATGACCCCCATCACTATAACATGACCCCCATCACTATAACATGACCCCATCACTATAACATGACCCCCATCACTATAACATGACCCCATCACTATAACATGACCCCCCCATCACTATAACATGACCCCATCACTATAACATGACACCCATCACTATAACATGACCCCCATCACTATAACATGACCCCCCATCACTATAACATGACACCCATCACTATAACATGACACCCATCACTATAACATGACCCCCATCACTATAACATGACCCCCATCACTATAACATGACCCCCATCACTATAACATGACCCCATCACTATAACATGACCCCATCACTATAACATGACCCCCATCACTATAACATGACCCCCCATCACTATAACATGACCCCCCATCACTATAACATGACCCCCATCACTATAACATGACCCCCATCACTATAACATGACACCCATCACTATAACATGACCCCCATCACTATAACATGACCCCCATCACTATAACATGACCCCCATCACTATAACATGACACCCCATCACTATAACATGACCCCATCACTATAACATGACCCCCTCATCACTATAACATGACCCCCATCACTATAACATGACACCCATCACTATAACATGACCCCATCACTATAACATGACCCCATCACTATAACATGACCCCCATCACTATAACATGACCCCCATCACTATAACATGACCCCCATCACTATAACATCACCCCATCACTATAACATGACCCCATCACTATAGCATGACCCCATCACTATAGCATGACCCCATCACTATAACATGACCCTTATCACTATAACATGACCCCCATCACTATAACATGACGCCCCCATCACTATAACATGACCCCCATCACTATAACATGACCCCATCACTATAACATGACACCCCCATCACTAGAACATGACCCCCATCACTATAACATGACCCCCATCACTATAACATGACACCCCCATCACTATAACATGACCCCCATCACTATAACATGACCCCCATCACTATAACATGACACCCCCATCACTATAACATGACGCCCCATTACTATAACATGACCACTATAACATGACCCCCATCACTATAACATGACCCCTTCACTATAACATGACACCCCCATCACTATAACATGACACCCCATCACTATAACATGACCCCCATCACTATAACATGACCCCATCACTATAACATGACGCCCCCATCACTATAACATGACGCCCCCATCACTATAACATGACCCCCTCATCACTATAACATGACCCCCATCACTATAACATGACACCCCCATCACTATAACATGACCCCCATCACTATAACATGACCCCCATCACTATAACATGACACCCCCATCACTATAACATGACGCCCCATTACTATAACATGACCACTATAACATGACCCCCATCACTATAACATGACCCCTTCACTATAACATGACACCCCCATCACTATAACATGACACCCCATCACTATAACATGACCCCCATCACTATAACATGACCCCATCACTATAACATGACGCCCCCATCACTATAACATGACGCCCCCATCACTATAACATGACCCCCTCATCACTATAACATGACCCCATCACTATAACATGACACCCCCATCACTATAACATGACCCCATCACTATAACATGACCCCATCACTATAACATGACACCCCCATCACTATAACATGACCCCATCACTATAACATGACCCCATCACTATAACATGACACCCCCATCACTATAACATGACCCCCATCACTAGAACATGACCCCCATCACTATAACATGACACCCCCATCACTATAACATGACCCCATCACTATAACATGACCCCATCACTATAACATGACACCCCCATCACTATAACATGACCCCCATCACTAGAACATGACCCCCATCACTATAACATGACACCCCCATCACTATAACATGACCCCCTCATCACTATAACATGACTCCCCTCCCCCATACAAACAGTGGATATATACATAAGCAGTCAGCTCAGGGAGGCGCCCGCCTGGTTCCCTCCTGGGATTATCCGGGGTCCTCACCAGATACAGGGGGTCCAGTGGTGGGGAACAGTCTGCAGCACCGCTCCTCACAGCCAGCGCCATAGTATTAAGGGACGTTTTTATGAATACTCTCCACGGATTATCCCTCCTGTCCGTAGATTATCCCTCCTCTCACCAGATTATCTCTTCTCTCTGCATTGTAGATTATCTCTGCTAGCTGCAGATTCTTCCTCCTGCCCCCAGATTATCCCTCCTGGCTGCAATTTATCTCTCCTATCCACAGATTATCCCTCCTGGCCGCAGATTATCCCTCCTCACTGCAGATTATCTCTCCTGTTAGCAGATTATCCCTTCTCTATCCAGATTATTCCTCCTGTTCACAGATTATCCCTCCTGTCAGCAGATTATCCCTCCTGGCTGCAGATTATCTCTCCTCTCTGCAGATTATCCCTCCTGTCAGCAGATTATCTCTCCTGGCTGCAAATTATCCCTCATGTTTGCAGATTATCCCTCCTGGCTGCAGATTATCTCTCCTCTCTGCAGATTATCCCTCCTGTCAGCAGATTATCTCTCCTGGCTGCAGATTATCCCTCATGTTTGCAGATTATCCCTCCTGACTGCAGATTATCTCTCCTCTCTGCAGATTATCCCTTCTCTCCGCAGATTATCTCTCCTCTCTGCAGATTATCCCTCCTGTCTCCAGATTATCTCTCCTCTCTCCAGATTATCTCTCCTTTCTGCAGATTATCCCTCCTGTCCACAGATTATCCCTCTTGGCTGCAGATTATCCTTCCTGTCAGCAGATTATCCCTCCTGTCAGTAGATTATCCCTCCTGTCCGCAGATTATCCCTTTTCTCTCCAGATTATCCCTCCTGGCCGCAGATTATCCCTCCTGTCCGGAGATTATCCCTCCTCTCTGCAGATTATCCCTCCTGGCCGCAGATTATCCCTCCTGTCAGCAGATTATCCCTCCTGGCCGCAGATTATCTCTCCTGGCCGCAGATTATCCCTCCTGTCCGCAGATTATCCTTCCTCTCTGCAGATTATCCCTCCTCTCTGCAGATTATCCCTCTTGTCAGCAGATTATCCCTCCTGTCAGTTTTCTCCTGCCGCCCAGCACTGTGTCAGTCTTCACTGCAGATGTGGCATTCCATCCTGGATCAGGAGGCTCTGGATGATCACAGCTCGCAGCAGTTATCTGCTATGTACAGCTGCGCTCATCCTGGGCTGCCTGGTTCATGAGCAGAATGTCACAGTAGAGGATGGGGCCGCTGTGTTTTGGGGTCTCGTTGCAGGTGGTTGTGTTTATGAATGAGCGCCCCTCGGTGGGTCAGTGTGGGCACAGCGGCCCTCGCCCCAGTGACGGGACCCACCCGAGGGGCAGGGGGCGAGAGCACTGTCAGCGGAGATTGATGAGCGGGGTCAGGGGTCAGGCGGTGACCTTTACCCCCATCACTCTGTTATAGGGGCCGAGGGAGAGTAGAGTTACCCAGAGCTATAGATGGGGGAATGCGAGACCCCCACAGCACTGTGAGCGGCGGCTGAGATACAGCAAGGGTACCACACGGGCTGAGATACAGTAGGGGTACCACACAGGCCCAGATACAACAGGGGTACCACACGGGCTGAGATACAGCAGGGGTACCACACGGGCTGAGATACAGCAGGGGTACCACACAGGCTGAGATACAGCAGGGGTACCACACAGGCTGAGATACAGCAGGGGTACCACACAGGCTGAGATACAGCAGGGGTACCACACAGGCCCAGATAAAACAGGGGTACCACACGGGCTGAGAGACAGCAGGGGTACCACACAGGCTGAGATACAGCAAGGGTACCACACAGGCCCAGATACAACAGGGGTACCACACGGGCTGAGAGACAGCAGGGGTACCACACAGGCTGAGATACAGCAAAAGTACCACACAGGCTGAGATACAGCAAGGGTACCACACGGGACAAGAGACAGCAGGGGTATCACACAGGCTGAGATACAGCAGGGGTACCACACAGACTGAGATACAGCAGGGGTACAACACAGACTGAGATACAGCAGGGGTACCACACGGGCTGAGATACAGCAGGGGTACCACACGGGCTGAGATACAGCAGGGGTACCACACGGGCTGAGATACAGCAGGGGTACCACACAGGCCCAGATACAACAGGGGTACCACACGGGCTGAGAGACAGCAGGGGTACCACACAGGCTGAGATACAGCAAAAGTACCACACAGGCTGAGATATAGCAAGGGTACCACACGGGACAAGAGACAGCAGGGGTATCACACAGGCTGAGATACAGCAGGGGTATCACACAGGCTGAGATACAGCAGGGGTACAACACAGGCTGAGATACAGCAGGGGTACCACACGGGCTGAGATACAGCAGGGGTACCACACGGGCTGAGATACAGCAGGGGTACCACACGGGCTGAGATACAGCAGGGGTACCACACAGGCTGAGATACAGCAAGGGTACCACACAGGCCCAGATACAACAGGGGTACCACACGGGCTGAGAGACAGCAGGGGTACCACACAGGCTGAGATACAGCAAAAGTACCACACAGGCTGAGATACAGCAAGGGTACCACACGGGACAAGAGACAGCAGGGGTATCACACAGGCTGAGATACAGCAGGGGTACCACACAGACTGAGATACAGCAGGGGTACAACACAGACTGAGATACAGCAGGGGTACCACACGGGCTGAGATACAGCAGGGGTACCACACGGGCTGAGATACAGCAGGGGTACCACACGGGCTGAGATACAGCAGGGGTACCACACAGGCCCAGATACAACAGGGGTACCACACGGGCTGAGAGACAGCAGGGGTACCACACAGGCTGAGATACAGCAAAAGTACCACACAGGCTGAGATATAGCAAGGGTACCACACGGGACAAGAGACAGCAGGGGTATCACACAGGCTGAGATACAGCAGGGGTATCACACAGGCTGAGATACAGCAGGGGTACAACACAGGCTGAGATACAGCAGGGGTACCACACGGGCTGAGATACAGCAGGGGTACCACACGGGCTGAGATACAGCAGGGGTACCACACGGGCTGAGATACAGCAGGGGTACCACACAGGCCCAGATACAACAGGGGTACCACACGGGCTGAGAGACAGCAGGGGTACCACACAGGCTGAGATACAGCAGCGGTACCACACAGGCTGAGATACAGCAAAAGTACCACACAGGCTGAGATACAGCAAGGGTACCACACGGGACAAGAGACAGCAGGGGTACCACACAGGCTTTGATACAGCAGAGGAATCACACAGGCTGAGATACAGCAGGGGTACCACACAGGCTGAGATACAGAAGAGGAATCACACAGGACAAGAGACAGCAGGGGTACCACACAGGATGAGATACAGCAGGGGTACCACACGGGCTGATATACAGCAGGGGTTCCACACAGGCTGAGATACAGCAGGGGTACCACACAGGACAAGAGACAGCAGGGGTACCACACAGGATGAGATACAGCAGGGGTACCACACAGGATGAGATACAGCAGGGGTACCACACAGGATGAGATACAGCAGGGGTACCACACAGGATGAGATACAGCAGGGGTACCACACAGGCTGAGAGACAGCAGGGGTACCACACGGGACAAGAGACAGCAGGGGTACCACACGGGACAAGAGACAGCAGGGGTACCACACGGGACAAGAGACAGCAGGGGTACCACACAGGATGAGATACAACAGGGGTACCACACAGGACAAGAGACAGCAGGGGTACCACAGAGGCTGAGATACAGCAGGGGTACCACACAGGACAAGAGACAGCAGGGGTACCACACAGGATGAGATACAGCAGGGGTACCACACAGGCTGAGCTACAGCAGGGGTACCAGACAGATACAGCAGGGGTACCACACAGGCTGAGATACAGCAGGGGTACCACACAGGCTGAGATACAGCAGAGGTACCACACAGGCCCAGATACAGCAGGGGTACCACATGGGCTGAGATACAGCAGGGGTACCACATGGGCGGAGATACAGCAGGGGTATCACATGAGACGAGATACAGCAGAGGAATCACACAGGCTGAGATACAGCAGGGGTACCACACAGACTGAGATACAGCAGGGGTACAACACAGGCTGAGATACAGCAGAGGTACCACACAGGCCCAGATACAGCAGGGGTACCACACGGGCTGAGATACAGCAGGGGTACCACACGGGCTGAGATACAGCAGGGGTACCACATGAGCTGAGAGACAGCAGGGCTACCACACGGGCTGAGAGACAGCAGGAGTACTACACAAGATGAGATACAGTAGGGGTACCACAAAGGCTAAAATACAGTAGGGGTACCACAACGGCTGAGATACAGCAGGGTTACCACACAGGCCCAGATAAAACAAGGGTGCCACACAGGCTGAGATACAGCAGAGGTACCACACAGGCCCAGATACAGCAGGGGTACCACACGGGCTGAGATACAGCAGGGGTACCACATGGGCTGAGATACAGTAGGGGTATCACATGAGACGAGATACAGCAGAGGAATCACACAGGCTGAGATACAGCAGGGGTACCACACAGACTGAGATACAGCAGGGGTACAACACAGGCTGAGATACAGCAGAGGTACCACACAGGTCCAGATACAACAGGGATACCACACGGGCTGAGATACAGCAGGGGTACCACACGGGCTGAGAGACAGCAGGGCTACCACACGGGCTGAGAGACAGCAGGAGTACTACACAAGATGAGATACAGTAGGGGTACCACAAAGGCTAAAATACAGTAGAGGTACTACAACGGCTGAGATACAGCAGGGTTACCACACAGGCCCAGATAAAACAAGGGTACCGCACAGGCTGAGATACAGCAGCGGTACCACACAGGTGAGATACAGCAGGGCTACCAAACAGGCTGAGATACAGCAGGAGTACCACACGGGCTGAGATACAGCAAGGGTACAACACAGGCTGAGATACAGCGGCGGTACCACACAGCTGAGATACAGCAGAAGTACCACACAGGCTGAGATACAGCACGGGTACCACACAGGCTGAGATACAGAAGTACCATACAAGCTGAGATACATCAAGGGTACCACACAGGCTGTGATACAGCAAGGGTACAACACTGGCTGAGATACAGCAGGGGTACCACACAGACTGAGATACACCAGGGGTACCACACGGGACAAGACAGCAGAGGTACCACACAGGCTGATATACAGCAAGGTTATAACAAGGGCTGAGATACAGCAAGGATACCAGACGGGACAAGAGACAGCAGAGGTACAATACAGGCTGAGATATAGCAGGTGTACCAAAAAAGGCTGAGATACAGCAGGGTTACCACACGGGCTGAGATACAGCAGGGGTACCACACGGGCTGAGATACAGCTGGGGTACAACACAGGCTGAGATACAACAGGAGTACCACACAGGCTGAGATACAGCAAGGGTACCACACAGGCTGACATACAGCAAGGGTACCACACGGGACAAGAGACAACAGGGGTACAACACGGGCTGAGATACAGAAAGGGTAAAACACAAGACGAGATACAGCAGGGGGTACCACTCAGGCTGAGATAAAGCAGGGATACCCCACAGGCTGAGATACAGCAGGGGTACCACACGGGACAAGAAACAGCAGGGGTACAACGCGGGCTGAGATACAGCAGGGGTACTACATGAGAGGACATACAGCAGGGGGTACCACACAGGCTGAGATACAGAAGATATACCACACAGGCTGAGATACAGCAGGGGTACAACACGGGCTGAGATACAGCAGGGATACCACACAGGACAAGAGACAGCAGGGGTACCACATGGGCTGAGATACAGAAGAGCATACCACACAGGATGGGATACAGCAGGGGTACCACACAGGCTGAGATACAGAAGAGGATACCACACAGGCTGAAATATATCAGGGGGTATCAGGCAGGCTGAGATACAGCAGAGAATACCACACAGCATGGCTGAGATAGAGAAGAGTGTACCACACAGCATGGCTGAGATACAGTACAGCGTACCACACGGGATGAGATACAGCTGAACATACCACACAGGATGGGATACAGCAGATCATACCACACATGAAGTGATACAGCAGAGAATACCACACAGCATGGCTGAGATACAGTACAGTGTA
Organism: Anomaloglossus baeobatrachus; assembly: GCF_048569485.1. Lineage (NCBI taxonomy): Eukaryota > Metazoa > Chordata > Amphibia > Anura > Aromobatidae > Anomaloglossus > Anomaloglossus baeobatrachus. The sequence continues at coordinate 961,269,506 of NC_134353.1, forward strand.
CCACACAGGATGAGATACAGCTGAGCATACCACAGAGCATGGGATACTGTAGAGCGTACCACATGGCATGGGCTGAGATAAAATAAAGATTACCACACAGCAAGGGCTGAGATACAGCAGAGCGTACCACACAGGATTAGATACGCGGCTCAGCAGCTGGAGGCCCTGGAGATGCTGGGAGTTGCTTGCGGATCGGGCCTCGTACATTAGAACCTTTTAATCTTCACTTTCTGTTGTGACTTGTGGTCGATTTACAGGCAAAAGAATCAATGAATCTGAATGAAGAAATCCCAGCGGGATCAGCACTCCCATCATCCGAGGATGTGAGGAAACTGCCAGGAAGGTACGGCGGGGTGTGGACTGTGGGAGTGGTGGTTCTGGTCCAGCTCTGCGCTATCGTACCAGTACCAGGCTGTAGCTGCTGGGGATGGTGTGCTGGTTCTGCTCTGTGACCCGGTGCCAGGCTGTGCATTCTGGGGAGGGTGTGCTGGTTCTGTACTGTCACCTGGTACCAGGCTGTAGGTGGTGGGGATGGTGTGCTGGTTCTGCTCCGTTACACGGTACCAGGCTGTGCATTCTGGGGAGGGTGTGCTGGTTCTGTACTGTCACCTGGTACCAGGCTGCAGGTGGTGGGGATGGTGTGCTGGTTCTGCTCTGTTACACGGTACCAGGCTGTGTATTCTGGGGATAGTGTGCTGGTTCTGCTCTGTTACCCGGTACCAGGCTGTGTATTCTGGGGAGTGTGTGCTGGTTGTGCTCTGTTACCTGGTACCAGGCTGTGTATTCTGGGGAGTGTGTGCTGGTTCTGCTCTGTTACCCGGTACCAGGCTGTGTATTCTGGGGATAGTGTGCTGGTTCTGCTCTGTTACCTGGTACCAGGCTGTGTATTCTGGGGATAGTGTGCTGGTTCTGCTCTGTTACCCAGTACCAGGCTGTGTATTCTGGGGATAGTGTGCTGGTTCTGCTCTGTTACCCGGTACCAGGCTGTGTATTCTGGGGAGTGTGTGCTGGTTCTGCTCTGTTACCCGGTACCAGGCTGTGTTGGGGTGGCGGTTCTGACATGTGCTCCTGGCTGCAGTATTGGACCTCCAGGTGGTCCGCTCCACGTGGCAACCCCTGATCTGTGCACCATCTGTTGGTGGTGCAGCCGTCTGTGGTTGTACAGCACCCCGGGGGCTGCAGGAATGTATCACTGAGCCGCTGCCCATCCCGGAGCATGGAGGATGAGGAGGATGAGCTCAGCACTCATCTTACAGATGCCATCTTCCCAGAACTGCAGCAAACAGAAAGCCACCGACCGCAGATCTCAGGATCCAGTCATGTCTCCACCATCCCCCAACAATTAACCCTTCCACTACTGGACGCAGACTGGGTCACCTCCACTATGGAATACGTGATCCCATCACTGTCCAGTGCGGCCGGAGCGACGGTCCGGAGTCACTGCTTTATCCAATGGTTTATGTGACATAAAAGCAACAAAACAAATGCACGAGTGATACATTGTAGCCAGTTCTCAACCAAGTGTCACAACCAAGAATTCTGGAGGTCAACGGATCTCTAATGAGGGTCCGCAGCACACAGCGAGCACAGGACCCTCACAGCACCGGGCAGAAAGTAAATGACAGCACTGGACCGGAAACATGGAAGCTGCCCCCGTCCCTACACTGAGCGAGGAGGGGTCCCCAGTAGTGGTGGTGTTGGCAGTAGTAGTGGTGGTGCTGCCAGTAGTGGTGGTGTTGGCAGTAGTGGTGGTGGTGATGGCAGTAGTGGTGGTGGTGCTGCCAGTAGTGGTGGTGGTGCTGGTAGTAGTGGTGGTGGTGCTGGCAGTAGTGGTGGTAATGGCAGTAGTGGTGGTGATGGCAGTGGTGGTGGTGGTGCTGCCAGTAGTGGTGGTGGTGCTGGTAGTAGTGGTGGTGGTGCTGGCAGTAGTGGTGGTAATGGCAGTAGTGGTGGTGATGGCAGTGGTGGTGGTGATGGCAGTAGTGGTGGTGGTGATGGCAGTAGTGGTGGTGGTGTTGGCAGTAGTGGTGGTGGTGATGGCAGTAGTGGTGGTGGTGCTGGCAGTAGTGGTGGTGGTGTTGGCAGTAGTAGTGGTGGTGGTGCTGGCAGTAGTGGTGGTGGTGCTGGCAGTAGTGGTGGTGGTGCTGGCAGTAGTGGTGGTGGTGTTGGCAGTAGTAGTGGTGGTGGTGCTGGCAGTAGTGGTGGTGGTGTTGGCAGTAGTGGTGGTGGTAGTGCTGGCAGTAGTGGTGGTGGTGTTGGCAGTAGTGGTGGTGGTGTTGGCAGTAGTGGTGGTGTTGGCAGTAGTGGTGGTGTTGGCAGTAGTAGTGGTGGTGGTGATGGCAGTAGTGGTGGTGTTGGCAGTAGTAGTGGTGGTGGTGATGGCAGTAGTGGTGGTGGTGTTGGCAGTAGTGGTGGTGGTGATGGCAGTAGTGGTGGTGGTGTTGGCAGTAGTGGTGGTGGTGTTGGCAGTAGTGGTGGTGGAAATGGCAGTAGTGGTAGTGGTGTTGGCAGTAGTGGTGGTGGTGTTGGCAGTAGTGGTGGTGGTGTTGGCAGTAGTGGTGGTGGTGATGGCAGTAGTGGTGGTGGTGTTGGCAGTAGTGGTGGTGGTGTTGGCAGTAGTGGTGGTGGTGGCAGTAGTGGTGGTGGTGTTGGCAGTAGTGGTGGTGTTGGCAGTAGTGGTGGTGGTGATGGCAGTAGTGGTGGTGGTGTTGGCAGTAGTGGTGGTGGTGTTGGCAGTAGTGGTGGTGGTGTTGGCAGTAGTGGTGGTGTTGGCAGTAGTGGTGGTGGTGATGGCAGTAGTGGTGGTGGAAATGGCAGTAGTGGTGGTGGTGATGGCAGTAGTGGTGGTGGTGTTGGCAGTAGTGGTGGTGGTGTTGGCAGTAGTGGTGGTGGTGGTGGCAGTAGTGGTGGTGGTGTTGGCAGTAGTGGTGGTGTTGGCAGTAGTGGTGGTGGTGATGGCAGTAGTGGTGGTGGTGTTGGCAGTAGTGGTGGTGTTGGCAGTAGTGGTGGTGTTGGCAGTAGTGGTGGTGGTGGTGATGGCAGTAGTGGTGGTGGTGTTGGCAGTAGTGGTGGTGGTGATGGCAGTAGTGGTGGTGGTGTTGGCAGTAGTGGTGGTGGTGTTGGCAGTAGTGGTGGTGGAAATGGCAGTAGTGGTAGTGGTGTTGGCAGTAGTGGTGGTGGTGTTGGCAGTAGTGGTGGTGGTGTTGGCAGTAGTGGTGGTGGTGATGGCAGTAGTGGTGGTGGTGTTGGCAGTAGTGGTGGTGGTGTTGGCAGTAGTGGTGGTGTTGGCAGTAGTGGTGGTGGTGGTGGCAGTAGTGGTGGTGGTGTTGGCAGTAGTGGTGGTGTTGGCAGTAGTGGTGGTGGTGATGGCAGTAGTGGTGGTGGTGTTGGCAGTAGTGGTGGTGGTGTTGGCAGTAGTGGTGGTGGTGTTGGCAGTAGTGTTGGTGTTGGCAGTAGTGGTGGTGGTGATGGCAGTAGTGGTGGTGGAAATGGCAGTAGTGGTGGTGGTGATGGCAGTAGTGGTGGTGGTGTTGGCAGTAGTGGTGGTGGTGTTGGCAGTAGTGGTGGTGGTGGTGGCAGTAGTGGTGGTGGTGTTGGCAGAAGTGGTGGTGTTGGCAGTAGTGGTGGTGGTGATGGCAGTAGTGGTGGTGGTGTTGGCAGTAGTGGTGGTGGTGTTGGCAGTAGTGGTGGTGGTGTTGGCAGTAGTGTTGGTGTTGGCAGTAGTGGTGGTGGTGATGGCAGTAGTGGTGGTGTTGGCAGTAGTGGTGGTGGTGATGGCAGTAGTGGTGGTTATGGCAGTAGTGGTGGTGGTGCCGGCAGTAGTGGTGGTGGTGGCAGTAGTGGTGGTGGTGATGGCAGTAGTGGTGGTGGTGATGGCAGTAGTGGTGGTGGTGATGACAGTAGTGGTGGTGGTGTTGGCAGTAGTGGTGGTGGTGTTGGCAGTAGTGGTGGTGGTGATGGCAGTAGTGGTGGTGTTGGCAGTAGTGGTGGTGGTGATGGCAGTAGTGGTGGTTATGGCAGTAGTGGTGGTGGTGCCGGCAGTAGTGGTGGTGGTGGCAGTAGTGGTGGTGGTGATGGCAGTAGTGGTGGTGGTGCTGCCAGTAGTGGTGGTGGTGCCGGCAGTAGTGGTGGTGATGGCAGTAGTGGTGGTGGTGATGGCAGTAGTGGTGGTGGTGCTGCCAGTAGTGGTGGTGCTGCCAGTAGTGGTGGTGGTGTTGGCAGTAGTGGTGGTGGTGCTGCCAGTAATGGTGGTGGTGGTAGTGCCGGCAGTAGAGGTGGTGATGATGGCAGTAGTGGTGGTGGTGGCAGTAGTGGTGGTGGTGGTGGCAGTAGTGGTGGTGGTGTTGGCAGTAGTGGTGGTGGTGGCAGTAGTGGTGGTGGTGTTGGCAGTAGTGGTGGTGGTGATGGCAGTAGTGGTGGTGGTGGTGGCAGTAGTGGTGGTGGTGTTGGCAGTAGTGGTGGTGTTGGCAGTAGTGGTGGTGGTGTCGGCAGTAGTGGTGGTGGTGGTGATGGCAGTAGTGGTGGTGTTGGCAGTAGTGGTGGTGGTGTTGGCAGTAGTGGTGGTGTTGGCAGTAGTGGTGGTGGTGTCGGCAGTAGTAGTGGTGGTGGTGATGGCAGTAGTGGTGGTGGTGTTGGCAGTAGTGGTGGTGGTGTTGGCAGTAGTGGTGGTGATGGCAGTAGTGGTGGTGGTGTTGGCAGTAGTGGTGGTGGTGTTGGCAGTAGTGGTGGTGGTGATGGCAGTAGTGGTGGTGGTGTTGGCAGTAGTAGTGGTGGTGTTGGCAGTAGTGGTGGTGGAGATGGCAGTAGTAGTGGTGGTGTTGGCAGTAGTGGTGGTGGTGTTGGCAGTAGTAGTGGTGGTGTTGGCAGTAGTAGTGGTGGTGATGGCAGTAGTGGTGGTGGTGGTCCTGGCATTAGTGGTGGTGATGGCAGTAGTGGTGGTGGTGTTGGCAGTAGTAGTGTAGTAGTGGTGGTGATGGCAGTAGTGGTGGTGGTGTTGGCAGTAGTGGTGGTGGAGATGGCAGTAGTGGTGGTGGTGATGGCAGTAGTAGTGTAGTAGTGGTGGTGATGGCAGTAGTGGTGGTGGTGCTGGCAGTAGTGGTGGTGTTGGCAGTAGTGGTGGTGATGGCAGTAGTGGTGGTGTCGGCAGTAGTGGTGGTGGTGTCGGCAGTAGTGGTGGTGTTGGCAGTAGTGGTGGTGGTGTCGGCAGTAGTAGTGGTGGTGGTGATGGCAGTAGTGGTGGTGGTGTTGGTAGTAGTGGTGGTGGTGTTGGCAGTAGTGGTGGTGATGGCAGTAGTGGTGGTGGTGATGGCAGTAGTGGTGGTGGTGTTGGCAGTAGTGGTGGTGGTGTTGGCAGTAGTGGTGGTGGTGATGGCAGTAGTAGTGGTGGTGTTGGCAGTAGTAGTGGTGGTGTTGGCAGTAGTAGTGGTGGTGTTGGCAGTAGTGGTGGTGTTGGCAGTAGTAGTGGTGGTGTTGGCAGTAGTGGTGATGATGGCAGTAGTGGTGGTGGTGATGGCAGTAGTAGTGGTGGTGATGGCAGTAGTGGTGGTGGTGATGGCAGTAGTAGTGGTGGTGTTGGCAGTAGTGGTGGTGGTGTTGACAGTAGTGGTGGTGGAGATGGCAGTAGTAGTGGTGGTGATGGCAGTAGTGGTGGTGGTGATGGCAGTAGTGGTGGTGGTGTTGGCAGTAGTAGTGGTGGTGTTGGCAGTAGTAGTGGTGGTGATGGCAGTAGTGGTGGTGGTGGTCCTGGCAGTAGTGGTGGTGTTGGCAGTAGTGGTGGTGGTGTTGGCAGTAGTGGTGGTGGTGATGGCAGTAGTAGTGTAGTAGTGGTGGTGATGGCAGTAGTGGTGGTGGTGTTGGCAGTAGTGGTGGTGGTGTTGGCAGTAGTGGTGGTGGTGTTGGCAGTAGTGGTGGTGGTGTTGGCAGTAGTGGTGGTGGTGATGGCAGTAGTGGTGGTGGTGTTGGCAGTAGTGGATGATCTTTATGACCTGTACTATACATGGAGCCATCCTGTATTTTCCGGCATGGTTGGGTCTCGTCTCCCTCATGGTTGGGTCTCGTCCCCTGTATCCGGTCATTGTGTCGCCCCAATATTTCAGTAAGGTAGCGCTGTGTAGGTTGCCGTTCACACGTCCCATCCTCCACCACCATGCCGTGCCTTCCTACGCTCCTCACACGCTGGTCACACGTACACGTAAGATGGCGTGATCACTTCACATGGGCCTGAGATCCTGGCTGTGCCGGATAACACGGCCTCTCGAGCCGCTGATGGGGCCCCTTTATGGGTTTGCAGGGACTTGCTATTCCCCCCCCCCCCCCTGGTTTTATGGGGCATGAAGCCTGGACATGAATTTCTGACCAATATCAGGTTTCTTACATTAGGACAAAGAGATACTGTTCACCAATATGTCATATGGCGGCCGGCGTCTACGGGAAGGGGATAGCACCCGACAGTTCCCCGCTCCGCTATGCCACATTCTGCACTGATGGCCTCACTTATCTCATTTACTGCATTTTCCATCACTCGCTCTTCAGGTTACAGCTGCTGACTAGACGGGTCTCACAGGACGGGTCTCACAGGACGCCCACTCAGACCGGGTCGCGGACCCTCATTGTGACCACAGACCACCATAAAATGTAAATCACCAGCAAAGGTACAGAGGCAATAGCGACAAATAATGCCCTTCCACAGCGGCTACCACCTCCTGGCGAGGGGAACATGCTACACGTAAGAGCGCTGCACAATATACAATGCTCGGCCATTATACTACGGCATCATCACAAGCTGCAGTGCCACGTGTCGTCAAGTGCCACTGAGACAGCTGGGAGTGGGAGCGTGGAAAGTAGAGCAACACGCAACACTGTGACTGGATCAAACTGTCTAAAAGATGGAAGGTGTTGTGGGGTGTTCCCGATATAAGGAGAGTCTTGTGGGGTATACGCTGGGTCTTCTGGAGTGCTCCTGGTACTCAATGGGTCTTGTGGAGTGTTCCTGGTGTAGGCTGGGTCTTGTGGGGTGTTCCCGGTATAGGCTGGGTCTTGTGAGGTGTTCCCGGTATATGCTGGGTCTTGTGGGGTGTTCCTGGTGTAGGCTGGGTCTTGTGGGGTGTTCCCGGTATACGCTGGGTCTTGTGGAGTGTTACCAATATAGGCTGGGTCTTATGGGGTGTTCCTAGTATAGGCTGGGTCTTGTGGGGTGTTCCCGGTATAAGATGGGTCTTGTGCGGTGTTCCTGGTATACAGTGGGTCTTGTGGGGTGTTCCCGGTATAGGCTGGGTATTTTGGGGTGTTCCCGGTATACGCTGGGTCTTATGGAGTGTTACCGATATAGGCTGGGCCATGTGGGTTGTTCCCAGTATACGCTGGGTCTTGTGAGGTGTTCCCAGTATATGCTGGGTCTTGTGAGGTGTTCCCAGTATATGCTGGGTCTTGTGAGGTGTTCCCAGTATATGCTGGGTCTTGCGAGGTGTTCCCGGTATAGACGGGGCCTTGTGGGTTGTTCCCGATATATACGGGGTCTTGTGAGCGTATGCTGGGTGTTGTGGGGTGTTCCCGGTATAGACTGGGTCGTGTGGGGTGCTCCCAGTACAGGCTGGGTCTTCTGGAGTGCTCCTGGTACACAATGGGTCTTGTGGAGTGTTCCCGGTATAGACTGGGTCTTGTGGAGTGTTCCCGGTATAGACTGGGTCTTGTGGGGTGGTTCCCGGTATATGCTGGGTCTTGTGGGGTGTTCCCAGTATACGCTGGGTCTTGTGAGGTGTTCCCAGTATATGCTGGGTCTTGTGGGGTGTTTCCGGTATATGCTGGGTCTTGTGAGGTGTTCCCAGTATACGCTGGGTCTTGTGAGGTGTTCCCAGTATACACTGGGTCTTGTGAGGTGTTCCCGGTATATGCTGGGTCTTGTGAGGTGTTCCCAGTATACGCTGGGTCTTGTGAGGTGTTCCCGGTATATGCTGGGTCTTGTGAGGTGTTCCCAGTATACGCTGGGTCTTGTGGGGTGTTCCCAGTATACGCTGGGTCTTGTGAGGTGTTCCCGGTATATGCTGGGTCTTGTGAGGTGTTCCCAGTATACGCTGGGTCTTGTGAGGTGCTCCTGGTATATGCTGGGTCTTGTGGGGTGTTCCCGGTATACGCTGGGTCTTGTGAGGTGTTCCCGGTATAGACTGGATCTTGTGGGGTGTTCCCGGTATACGCTGGGTCTTGTGAGGTGTTCCCGGTATACGCTGGGTCTTGTGAAGTGTTCGCGGTATAGGCTGGGTCTTGTGAGGTGTTCCCAGTATATGCTGGGTCTTGTGGGGTATTCCCGGTATAGGCTGGGTCTTGTGAGGTGTTCCCAGTATATGCTGGGTCTTGTGGGGTATTCCCGGTATAGGCTGGGTCTTGTGAGGTGTTTCCAGTATATGCTGGGTCTTGTGGTGTGTTCCCGGTATATGCTGGGTCTTGTGGGGTGTTCCCGGTATATGCTGGGTCTTGTGAGGTGTTCCCAGTATATGCTGGGTCTTGTGGGGTGTTCCCGGTATATGCTGGGTCTTGTGGGGTGTTCCCGGTATACGCTGGGTCTTGTGGGGTGTTCCCGGTATAGGCTGGGTCTTGTGGGGTTTTTCCAGTGTACGCTGGGTCTTGTGAGGTGTTCCCGGTATAGGCTGGGTCTTGTGGGGTGTTCCCAGTATACGCTGGGTCTTGTGGGGTGTTCCCGGTATACGCTGGGTCTTGTGGGGTGTTGCCAGTATATACTGGGTCTTGTGGGGTGTTCCCGGTATACGCTGGGTCTTGTGGGGTGTTCCCGGTATAGGCTGGGTCTTGTGGGTTTTTTCCAGTGTACGCTGGGTCTTGTGAGGTGTTCCGGTATATGCTGGGTCTTGTGGGGTGTTCCTGGTATAGTCTGGGTCTTGTGCAGTGTTCCTGGTATACGCTGGGTCTTGTGAGGTGTTCCGGTATAGGCTGGGTCTTGTGGGGTGTTCCCGGTATAGGCTGGGTCTTGTGGGTTGTTCCTGGTATACGCTGGGTCTTGTGAGGTGTTCCAGTATAGGCTCGGTCTTGTGAGGTGTTCCAGTATAGGCTGGGTCTTGTGAGGTGTTCCGGTATAGGCTGGGTCTTGTGAGGTGTTCCGGTATAGGCTGGGTCTTGTGGGGTGTTCCCGGTATAGGCTGGGTCTTGTGGGGTGTTCCTGGTATACGCTGGGTCTTGTGGGGTGTTCCCGGTATAGGCTGGGTCTTGTGGGGTGGTTCCCGGTATATGCTGGGTCTTGTGGGGTGTTCCCAGTATACGCTGGGTCTTGTGAGGTGTTCCCAGTATATGCTGGGTCTTGTGGGGTGTTCCCGGTATAGGCTGGGTCTTGTGAGGTGTTCCCAGTATACGCTGGGTCTTGTGAGGTGTTCCCAGTATACACTGGGTCTTGTGAGGTGTTCCCCGGTATATGCTGGGTCTTGTGAGGTGTTCCGGTATAGGCTGGGTCTTGTGAGGTGTTCCCGGTATATGCTGGGTCTTGTGAGGTGTTCCCAGTATACGCTGGGTCTTGTGGGGTGTTCCCAGTATACGCTGGGTCTTGTGAGGTGTCCCGGTATATGCTGGGTCTTGTGAGGTGTTCCCAGTATACGCTGGGTCTTGTGAGGTGCTCCTGGTATATGCTGGGTCTTGTGGGGTGTTCCCGGTATACGCTGGGTCTTGTGAGGTGTTCCCGGTATAGACTGGATCTTGTGGGGTGTTCCCGGTATACGCTGGGTCTTGTGAGGTGTTCCCGGTATACGCTGGGTCTTGTGAAGTGTTCGCGGTATAGGCTGGGTCTTGTGAGGTGTTCCCAGTATATGCTGGGTCTTGTGGGGTATTCCCGGTATAGGCTGGGTCTTGTGAGGTGTTCCCAGTATATGCTGGGTCTTGTGGGGTATTCCCGGTATAGGCTGGGTCTTGTGAGGTGTTTCCAGTATATGCTGGGTCTTGTGGTGTGTTCCCGGTATATGCTGGGTCTTGTGAGGTGTTCCCAGTATATGCTGGGTCTTGTGGGGTGTTCCCGGTATATGCTGGGTCTTGTGGGGTGTTCCCGGTATACGCTGGGTCTTGTGGGGTGTTCCCGGTATAGGCTGGGTCTTGTGGGGTTTTTTCCAGTGTACGCTGGGTCTTGTGAGGTGTTCCCGGTATAGGCTGGGTCTTGTGGGGTGTTCCCAGTATACGCTGGGTCTTGTGGGGTGTTCCCAGTATATACTGGGTCTTGTGGGGTGTTCCCGGTATACGCTGGGTCTTGTGGGGGTGTTCCCAGTATATACTGGGTCTTGTGGGGTGTTCCCGGTATACGCTGGGTCTTGTGGGGTGTTCCCGGTATAGGCTGGGTCTTGTGGGTTTTTTCCAGTGTACGCTGGGTCTTGTGAGGTGTTCCGGTATATGCTGGGTCTTGTGGGGTGTTCCTGGTATAGTCTGGGTCTTGTGCAGTGTTCCTGGTATACGCTGGGTCTTGTGAGGTGTTCCGGTATAGGCTGGGTCTTGTGGGGTGTTCCCGGTATAGGCTGGGTCTTGTGGGTTGTTCCTGGTATACGCTGGGTCTTGTGAGGTGTTCCAGTATAGGCTGGGTCTTGTGAGGTGTTCCAGTATAGGCTGGGTCTTGTGAGGTGTTCCGGTATAGGCTGGGTCTTGTGAGGTGTTCCGGTATAGGCTGGGTCTTGTGGGGTGTTCCCGGTATAGGCTGGGTCTTGTGGGGTGTTCCTGGTATACGCTGGGTCTTGTGGGGTGTTCCCGGTATAGGCTGGGTCTTGTGGGGTGTTCCTGGTATACGCTGGGTCTTGTGGGGTGTTCCCGGTATAGGCTGGGTCTTGTGGGGTGTTCCTGGTATACGCTGGGTCTTGTGGGGTGTTCCCGGTATAGGCTGGGTCTTGTGGGTTGTTCCTGGTATACGCTGGGTCTTGTGAGGTGTTCCGGTATACGCTGGGTCTTGTGAGGTGTTCCGGTATAGGCTGGGTCTTGTGAGGTGTTCCGGTATAGGCTGGGTCTTGTGGGGTGTTCCCGGTATACGCTGGGTCTTGTGGAGTGTTCCTGGTATACGCTGGGTCTTGTGGGATGTTCCGGTATAGGCTGGGTCTTGTGAGGTGTTCCGGTATAGGCTGGGTCTTGTGAGGTGTTCCAGTATAGGCTGGGTCTTGTGAGGTGTTCCGGTATAGGCTGGGTCTTGTGAGGTGTTCCGGTATAGGCTGGGTCTTGTGAGGTGTTCCCGGTATAGGCTGGGTCTTGTGGGGTGTTCCGGTATACAGAGGTTCTTCTGGGGTGTTCCTTCTGTAGAGCGGGTCTTGCAGGGTTGTTCCCGGAATGGCAGGTCATGGGATTCATATATTTACAGTATACATACTGTATATCTAGAGATTAGATCCTTTCATTCACAGGTTGTTTTAAGGAAGTTGGTCTAACCTTGCACTGAGTCACGGAGTGACCGCTGCCTCTAAATGTCTCCATATAGCTTCACCTAATACTTATCTGTTGCTGTCGGCAGCCCTTTTACCTGCCAAGGCGCATCGGACAAGTGATGCCACGTTGCCCCTCAGATTAGTCTTCTCCATGGCGCCTCGGACAAGTGATGCCATGTTGCCCCTCAGATTAGTCTTCTCCATGGCGACTCGGACAAGTGATGCCACGTTGCCCCTCAGATTAGTCTTCTCCATGGCGCCTCGGACAAGTGATGCCATGTTGCCCCTCAGATTAGTCTCCTCCATGGTGCCTCGGACAAGTGATGCCATGTTGCCCCTCAGATTAGTCTCCTCCACGGTGCCACTACTATGACAGACATTGCCCTATTAAGGCCATGAGGTCTCATGGTAATCGGCCACGCTGCGATCATCTCCTTCTTGGAAACTCGGAGAAGAGAACTTGAAGTTGCGGAGAAAGTGCGGAGCGGATCGATGCTATCAGGCAGCCGAGCCCGAGCTATCTCCTGCGGACTGCATCCATCCATTGACTGTCAGCCCCGCGGGCGAGGGGGGACCAGATGTGATTTATTTTCTTGGAGAAAAGTGAAGCTGAGACAGAAGAGGGAAAATTAGGCTGCGCAGTTTAATTAGTGCCTTATCTGCTGTGCGTGAATGAAGATTGAGTTAATTAGCTCTGGAGAGAGAGATAATGAAGTGATCACAACAGCTCCATGAATCTCCAAGTCCCGACACATTAACCCTGTCACTGCGGCCGCGTCCTCCGCCACCGCCGAGGGAAAAGCCGAACCTGGACACCTTCACAGGGCGGCTTCCAGGACATTCTGGGACTTGTAGTTTCCAAGAAGCTGGAGAGTGGAAGCTATTCACTATGATGGACAGAAAATGGACCCGAAACGCATTGGGTCCTAAACTGAGGGTCTTGCTGGGAAGCCATCCTGCGGCTGTCAGGGTGTAATAGAAGTTGTGGTTCCCAAGAAGCTGGAGAGTGGAAGCTATTCACTATGATGGACAGAAAATGGACCCGAAACGCATTGGGTAGTAAACTGAGGCTCTTGCTGGGAAGCCATCCTGCGGCTGTCAGGGTATAATAGAAGTTGTGGTTCCCAAGAAGCTGGAGAGTGGAAGGTTGTAGGTCTGAGCTATGATATACCCGAAACGCGTTGATGATGGTGCGGAGGCTAAACTAGGGGTTTTGCTGACAATCTATCTTGCGGCTGTCAGGGTATAATAATAGTGAGACAAAGAGCGACAAAACACTAACCTGAAACGCGTTGGTTAAGGAGAGGTTAATCTTCAGTCTGTCAGGACATGATAGGAGTTGCAGTATCACAATAACTAGTTTTGAAGCATTGGTAAAACCTTTAGGGCACACAACAATGTCTTGAAACGCGAAGGTTTTGGCTGAATTCATGGGTTTGGCTATACACTATAATGTAAATCAGCAGAGGGGGAGTTGTATTTTCACAATGGTCGGGGAGATACATTATTGCTTATTATAGGAGACAAAGCTTGAAACGCGCCGGCTGCTGAGGTGAAACAGACGTTTTGCTGAACAATTGTCCTGATGGGAGTTGTATTTTTCACAATATTGAAGAATCACAAATTGAAGGTCAGAGCTGAATAATAGGAGACGTAACAGATTACTGAAACGCGTTACCTGGTGCCCTTAGCGCTGGACAGAGCTGTTTACCCGACAAGCCGAGCTGCAGTCCATCAGGGCATGACGGGGGTAACACGTTCACAAACGCAGCAGAACCGCTGAATACTGAGCCCGACACAACCCAATCCCGAAACGCGTCAGTACTCACAAACTGAAGTGTAGCTCAGAAGCAGAAAATGGTGGGAGTTGTAGTTTTATAAAAGCAGAAGAGCTGCAGGGCACAGACCAAAGGGGTTTACTATGGGTCACACAACACATTAATGAAACGCGTGGGTGCGGATGTGAAAGCAGAACTGAAGGTCAGCCGATAAGCCGTTCCTTCTATAGTGACAACCAATGTGGCCTCCCTTATAGGAGATGTCACCCATCTTTCCCATGTCTAGTAATTCACAACGTCCGTTCCCCAGTCCCACCAGAATCTCTAGAGGCGAAGTAGGCCTGAAACGCGTCAGTATTCTCAACACGGGAGACGATTAATGTGATAATAAGACTCCTGCTGCCCTCCATCAAGGACGAGAAAAAACCCTGCACCGTACACCTCTCTATAGACTGAAATCCTTTGGTGACCCAGCTTTCCTTACACAGCTGAAGGTTTGTTACAATGTGTCAGGTAGGAGCTGAGATTTGCGCAGGGTTCAGCCATGAAGCTGCCAATTACTGTCAGGAAACCCAGATGCTAAAAACTGTATGAGAAACTGCAGACACCCCGCGGAGCAGACTTATGCAAGTGACGGCTGCGAGCGCGGCGCAGACTTATGTAAGTGACGGCTGCGAGCGAGGCGCAGACTTATGTAAGTGACGGCTGCGAGTGCGGCACAGACTTATGTAAGTGACGGGCTGCGAGCGCGGCGCAGACTTATGTAAGTGACGGCTGCGAGCGCGGCGCAGACTTATGTAAGTGACGGCTGCGAGCGCGGCGCGGACTTATGTAAGTGACGGCTGCGAGCGCGGCGCAGACTTATGTAAGTGACGGCTGCGAGCGCGGCGCGGACTTATGTAAGTGACGGCTGCGACGTGGCGCAGACTTATGTAAGTGACGGCTGCGAGCGTGGCGCTGACTTATGTAAGTGACGGCTGCGAGCGCGGCGCAGACTTATGTAAGTGACGGCTGCGGGCTGCGAGCGCGGCGCAGACTTATGTAAGTGACGGCTGCGGGCGCGGCGCAGACTTATGTAAGTGATGGCTGCGAGCGCGGCGCAGACTTATGTAAGTGATGGCTGCGAGCGCGGCGCAGACTTATGTAAGTGACGGCTGCGGGCGCGGCGCAGACTTATGTAAGTGATGGCTGCGAGCGCGGCGCTCGATAATATGACTTATTATATAAATGTTCCCCTAGGTGTCGGGGCGGTGGCGCGGGGTAGGCGCACCCCAGCCCGCCTGCCCTACTTCTCCAGCCATTAGCTGATACTTTGCACGCAGTGGCGGCGGCTGCTGAGCGCAGATTTGGGCCGGGAGAAAAAAAACAAATAAGAAAACACAATGGAAATCAATGAGCGATTGATTTTACTGCAGATGTAACGAGGATTGTCGCTGGAGACGGAGAATCTGCGCGGACAGTTACTTCATTACTGCGCACACTGCACGTAATCACACACAGGAAACAGCGCTATCAGGAGCCAGGGAAAGCTGGGTGACAAGCTATACAGGAGACGTGATGGCTGCAGACAGGATCTTATCATGTATCTCTGTATACAGGGAGCTCCCTCTAGTGGTGACTGCAGACAGGATCTTATCATGTATCTCTGTATACAGGGAGCTCCCCCCTAGTGGTGGCTGCAGACAGGATCTTATCATATATCTCTGTATACAGGGAGCTCCCCCTAGTGGTGACTGCAGACAGGATCTTATCATGTATCTCTGTATACAGGGAGTTCCCCCTAGTGGTGACTGCAGACAGGATCTTATCATGTATCTCTGTATACTGGGAGCTCCCCCTAGTGGTGACTGCAGACAGGATCTTATCATGTATCTCTGTATACAGGGAGCTCCCCCTAGTGGTGACTGCAGACAGGATCTTATCATGTATCTCTGTATACAGGGAGCTCCCCCTAGTGGTGGCTGCAGACAGGATCTTATCATGTATCTCTGTATACAGGGAGCTCCCCCTAGTGGTGGCTGCAGACAGGAGCTTATCATGTATCTCTGTATACAGGGAGCTCCCCCTAGTGGAGACTGCAGACAGGTTCTTATCATGTATCTCTGTATACAGGGAGCTCCCCCTACTGGTGGCTGCAGACAGGATCTTATCATGTATCTCTGTATACAGGGAGCTCCCCCTAGTGGTGGCTGCAGACAGGATCTTATCATGTATCTCTGTATACAGGGAGCTCCCCCTAGTGGTGGCTGCAGACAGGATCTTATCATGTATCTCTGTATACAGGGAGCTCCTCCTAGTGGTGGCTGCAGACAGGATCTTATCATGTATCTCTGTATACAGGGAGCTCTCCCTAGTGGTGACTGCAGACAGAATCTTATCATGTATCTCTGTATACAGGGAGCTCCTCCTAGTGGTGGCTGCAGACAGGATCTTATCATGTATCTCTGTATACAGGGAGCTCCCCCTAGTGGTGGCTGCAGACAGGATCTTATCATATATCACTGTATACAGGGAGCTCCCCCTATTGGTGGCTGCAGACAGGATCTTATCGTGTATCTCTGTATACAGGGAACTCCCCCTAGTGGTGGCTGCAGACAGGATCTTATCATGTATCTCTGTATACAGGGAGCTCCTCCTAGTGGTGGCTGCAGACAGGATCTTATCATGTAGCTCTGTATACAGGGAGCTCCCCCTAGTGGTGACTGCAGACAGAATCTTATCATGTATCTCTGTATACAGGGAGTTCCCCCTAGTGGTGACTGCAGACAGGATCTTATCATGTATCTCTGTATACAGGGAGCTCCCCCTAGTGGTGACTGCAGACAGGATCGTATCATGTATCTCTGTATACAGGGAGCTCCCCCTAGTGGTGACTGCAGACAGGATCTTATCA
The DNA here is from genome assembly GCF_048569485.1 of Anomaloglossus baeobatrachus. Taxonomy (NCBI): domain Eukaryota; kingdom Metazoa; phylum Chordata; class Amphibia; order Anura; family Aromobatidae; genus Anomaloglossus; species Anomaloglossus baeobatrachus. The sequence goes on from NC_134353.1 coordinate 961,285,558, forward strand.
TGTATCTCTGTATACAGGGAGCTCCCCCTAGTGGTGACTGCAGACAGGATCTTATCATGTGTCTCTGTATACAGGGAGCTCCCCCTAGTGGTGGCTGCAGACAGGATCTTATCATGTATCTCTGTATACAGGGAGCTCCCCCTAGTGGTGACTGCAGACAGGATCTTATCATGTATCTCTGTATACAGGGAGCTCCCCCTAGTGGTGACTGCAGACAGGATCGTATCATGTATCTCTGTATACAGGGAGCTCCCCCTAGTGGTGACTGCAGACAGGATCTTATCATGTATCTCTGTATACAGGGAGCTCCCCCTAGTGGTGACTGCAGACAGGATCTTATCATGTATCTCTTTATACAGGGAGCTCCCCCTAGTGGTGGCTGCAGACAGGATCTTATCATGTGTCTCTGTATACAGGGAGCTCCCCCTAGTGGTGACTGCAGACAGGATCTTATTATGTATCTCTGTATACAGGGAGCTCCCTCTAGTGGTGGCTGCAGACAGGATCTTATCATGTATCTCTGTATACAGGGAGCTCCCCCTAGTGGTGGCTGCAGACAGGATATTATGTATCTCTATATACAGGGAGCTCCCCCTAGTGGTGGCTGCAGACAAGATCTTATCATGTATCTCTGCATACAGGGAGCTCCCCCTAGTGGTGACTGCAGACAGGATCTTATCATGTATCTCTGTATACAGGGAGTTCCCCCTAGTGGTGACTGCAGACAGGATCTTATCATGTATCTCTGTATACAGAGAGCTCCCCCTAGTGGTAACTGCAGACAGGATCTTATCATGTATCTCTGAATACAGGGAGCTCCCCCTAGTGGTAACTGCAGACAGGATCTTATCATGTATTTCTGTATACAGGGAGCTCCCCCTAGTGGTGACTGCAGACAGGATCTTATGTATCTCTGTATACAGGGAGCTCCCCCTAGTGGAGGCTGCAGACAAGATCTTATCATGTATCTCTGTATACAGGGAGCTCCCCCTAGTGGTGACTGCAGACAGGATCTTATCATGTATCTCTGTATACAGGGAGCTCCCCCTAGTGATGACTGCAGACAGGATCTTATCATGTATCTCTGTATACAGGGAGCTCCCCCTAGTGGAGGCTGCAGACAGGATCTTATCATGTATCTCTGTATACAGGGAGCTCCCCCTAGTGGTGGCTGCAGACAGGATCTTATCATGTATCTCTGTATACAGGGAGCTCCCTCTAGTGGTGGCTGCAGACAAGATCTTATCATGTATCTCTGTATACAGGGAGCTCCCCCTAGTGGAGGCTGCAGACAGGATCTTATCATGTATCTCTGTATACAGGGAGCTCCCCCTAGTGGTGGCTGCAGACAGGATCTTATCATGTATCTCTGTATACAGGGAGCTCCCCCTAGTGGTGGCTGCAGACAAGATCTTATCATGTATCTCTGTATACAGGGAGCTCCCCCTAGTGGTGACTGCAGACAGGATCTTATCATGTATCTCTGTATACAGGGAGCTTCCCCTAGTGGTGGCTGCAGACAGAATCTTATCATGTATCTCTGTATACAGGGAGCTTCCCCTAGTGGTGACTGCAGACAGGATCTTATCATGTATCTCTGTATACAGGGAGCTCCCCCTAGTGGTGACTGCAGACAGAATCTTATCATGTATCTCTGTATACAGGGAGCTCCCCCTAGTGGTGACTGCAGACAGAATCTTATCATGTATCTCTGTATACAGGGAGCTTCCCCTAGTGGTGGCTGCAGACAGAATCTTATCATGTATCTCTGTATACAGGGAGCTCCCCCTAGTGGTGACTGCAGATAGAATCTTATCATGTATCTCTGTATACAGGGAGCTCCCCCTAGTGGTGACTGCAGACAGGATCTTATCATGTATCTCTGTATACAGGGAGCTCCCCCTAGTGGTGGCTGCAGACAGGATCTTATCATGTATCTCTGTATACAGGGAGCTCCCCCTAGTGGTGACTGCAGACAGGATCTTATCATGTATCTCTGTATACAGGGAGCTCCCCCTAGTGGTGACTGCAGACAGGATCGTATCATGTATCTCTGTATACAGGGAGCTCCCCCTAGTGGTGACTGCAGACAGGATCTTATCATGTATCTCTGTATACAGGGAGCTCCCCCTAGTGGTGACTGCAGACAGGATCTTATCATGTATCTCTTTATACAGGGAGCTCCCCCTAGTGGTGGCTGCAGACAGGATCTTATCATGTGTCTCTGTATACAGGGAGCTCCCCCTAGTGGTGACTGCAGACAGGATCTTATTATGTATCTCTGTATACAGGGAGCTCCCCCTATTGGTGGCTGCAGACAGGATCTTATCATGTATCTGTGTATACAGGGAGCTCCCCCTAGTGGTGGCTGCAGACAGGATCTTATCATGTGTCTCTGTATACAGGGAGCTCCCCCTAGTGGTGACTGCAGACAGGATCTTATTATGTATCTCTGTATACAGGGAGCTCCCCCTAGTGGTGGCTGCAGACAGGATCTTATCATGTATCTCTGTATACAGGGAGCTCCCTCTAGTGGTGGCTGCAGACAGGATCTTATCATGTATCTCTGTATACAGGGAGCTCCCCCTAGTGGTGGCTGCAGACAGGATATTATGTATCTCTATATACAGGGAGCTCCCCCTAGTGGTGGCTGCAGACAAGATCTTATCATGTATCTCTGCATACAGGGAGCTCCCCCTAGTGGTGACTGCAGACAGGATCTTATCATGTATCTCTGTATACAGGGAGCTCCCCCTAGTGGTGGCTGCAGACAGGATCTTATCATGTATCTCTGTATACAGGGAGTTCCCCCTAGTGGTGACTGCAGACAGGATCTTATCATGTATCTCTGTATACAGAGAGCTCCCCCTAGTGGTAACTGCAGACAGGATCTTATCATGTATCTCTGAATACAGGGAGCTCCCCCTAGTGGTAACTGCAGACAGGATCTTATCATGTATTTCTGTATACAGGGAGCTCCCCCTAGTGGTGACTGCAGACAGGATCTTATGTATCTCTGTATACAGGGAGCTCCCCCTAGTGGAGGCTGCAGACAAGATCTTATCATGTATCTCTGTATACAGGGAGATCCCCCTAGTGGTGACTGCAGACAGGATCTTATCATGTATCTCTGTATACAGGGAGCTCCCCCTAGTGATGACTGCAGACAGGATCTTATCATGTATCTCTGTATACAGGGAGCTCCCCCTAGTGGAGGCTGCAGACAAGATCTTATCATGTATCTCTGTATACAGGGAGCTCCCCCTAGTGGTGACTGCAGACAGGATCTTATCATGTATCTCTGTATACAGGGAGCTCCCTCTAGTGGTGGCTGCAGACAGAATCTTATCATGTATCTCTGTATACAGGGAGCTTCCCCTAGTGGTGGCTGCAGACAGAATCTTATCATGTATCTCTGTATACAGGGTGCTCCCCCTAGTGGTGACTGCAGACAGGATCTTATCATGTATCTCTGTATACAGGGAGCTTCCCCTAGTGGTGGCTGCAGACAGAATCTTATCATGTATCTCTGTATACAGGGAGCTCCCCCTAGTGGTGACTGCAGACAGAATCTTATCATGTATGGAGCTTCCCCTAGTGGTGGCTGCAGACAGAATCTTATCATGTATCTCTGTATACAGGGAGCTCCCCCTAGTGGTGACTGCAGACAGAATCTTATCATGTATCTCTGTATACAGGGAGCTCCCCCTAGTGGTGACTGCAGACAGGATCTTATCATGTATCTCTGTATACAGGGAGCTCCCCCTAGTGGTGGCTGCAGACAAGATCTTATCATGTATCTCTGTATACAGGGAGCTCCCCCTAGTGGTGACTGCAGACAGGATCTTATCATGTATCTCTGTATACAGGGAGCTCCCCCTAGTGGTGACTGCAGACAGGATCTTATCATGTGTCTCTGTATACAGGGAGCTCCCCCTAGTGGTGGCTGCAGACAGGATCTTATCATGTATCTCTGTATACAGGGAGCTCCCCCTAGTGGTGACTGCAGACAGGATCTTATCATGTATCTCTGTATACAGGGAGCTCCCCCTAGTGGTGACTGCAGACAGGATCTTATCATGTATCTCTGTATACAGGGAGCTCCCCCTAGTGGTGACTGCAGACAGGATCTTATCATGTATGTCTGTATACAGGAGCTCCCCCTAGTGGTGACTGCAGACAGGATCTTATCATGTATCTCTGTATACAGGGAGCTCCCCCTAGTGGTGACTGCAGACAGGATCTTATCATGTATGTCTGTATACAGGAGCTCCCCCTAGTGGTGACTGCAGACAGGATCTTATCATGTATCTCTGTATACAGGGAGCTCCCCCTAGTGGTGGCTGCAGACAGGATCTTATCATGTATCTCTGTATACAGGGAGCTTCCCCTAGTGGTGGCTGCAGACAGGATCTTATCATGTATCTCTGTATACAGGGAGCTCCCCCTAGTGGTGGCTGCAGACAGGATCTTATCATGTATCTCTGTATACAGGGAGCTCCCCCTAGTGGTGACTGCAGACAGGATCTTATCATGTATCTCTGTATACAGGAAGCTCCCTCTAGTGGTGGCTGCAGACAGGATCTTATCATGTATCTCTGTATACAGGGAGCTTCCCCTAGTGGTGACTGCAGACAGGATCTTATCATGTATCTCTGTATACAGGTAGCTCCCCCTAGTGGTGACTGCAGACAGGATCTTATCATATATCTCTGTATACAGGAAGCTCCCTCTAGTGGTGGCTGCAGACAGGATCTTATCATGTATCTCTGTATACAGGGAGCTCCCCCTAGTGGTGGCTGCAGACAGGATATTATCATGTATCTCTGTATACAGGGATCTCCCCCTAGTGGTGGCTGCAGACAGGATCTTATCATATATCTCTGTATACAGGAAGCTCCCTCTAGTGGTGGCTGCAGACAGGATCTTATCATGTATCTCTGTATACAGGGAGCTTCCCCTAGTGGTGGCTGCAGACAGGATCTTATCATGTATCTCTGTATACAGGGAGCTCCCCCTAGTGGTGGCTGCAGACAGCATCTTATCATGTATCTCTGTATACAGGGAGCTCCCCCTAGTGGTGGCTGCAGACAAGATCTTATCATATATCTCTGTATACAGGAAGCTCCCTCTAGTGGTGGCTGCAGACAGGATCTTATCATGTATCTCTGTATACAGGGAGCTCCCCCTAGTGGTGGCTGCAGACAGGATCTTATCATGTATCTCTGTATGCAGGGAGCTCCCCCTAGTGGTGGCTGCAGACAGGATCTTATCATGTATCTCTGTATACAGGGAGCTCCCCCTAGTGGTGGCTGCAGACAGGATCTTATCATGTATCTCTGTATGCAGGGAGCTCCCCCTAGTGGTGGCTGCAGACAGGATCTTATCATGTATCTCTGTATACAGGGAGCTCCCCCTAGTGGTGGCTGCAGACAGGATGTTATCATGTATCTCTGTATACAGGGAGCTTCCCCTAGTGGTGACTGCAGACAGGATGTTATCATGTATCTCTGTATACAGGGAGCTCCCCCTAGTGGTGGCTGCAGACAGGATGTTATCATGTATCTCTGTATACAGGGAGCTTCCCCTAGTGGTGGCTGCAGACAGGATGTTATCATGTATCTCTGTATACAGGGAGCTCCCCCTAGTGGTGGCTGCAGACAGGATCTTATCATGTATCTCTGTATACAGGGAGCTTCCCCTAGTGGTGGCTGCAGACAGGATGTTATCATGTATCTCTGTATACAGGGAGCTTCCCCTAGTGGTGGCTGCAGACAGGATGTTATCATGTATCTCTGTATACAGGGAGCTCCCCCTAGTGGTGGCTGCAGACAGGATCTTATCATGTATCTCTGTATACAGGGAGCTCCCCCTAGTGGTGGCTGCAGACAGGATGTTATCATGTATCTCTGTATACAGGGAGCTTCCCCTAGTGGTGGCTGCAGACAGGATGTTATCATGTATCTCTGTATACAGGGAGCTCCCCCTAGTGGTGGCTGCAGACAGGATCTTATCATGTATCTCTGTATACAGGGAGCTCCCCCTAGTGGTGGCTGCAGACAGGATGTTATCATGTATCTCTGTATACAGGGAGCTTCCCCTAGTGGTGACTGCAGACAGGATGTTATCATGTATCTCTGTATACAGGGAGCTCCCCCTAGTGGTGGCTGCAGACAGGATGTTATCATGTATCTCTGTATACAGGGAGCTTCCCCTAGTGGTGACTGCAGACAGGATCTTATCATGTATCTCTGTATACAGGGAGCTTCCCCTAGTGGTGACTGCAGACAGGATCTTATCATGCATCTCTGTATACAGGGAGCTCCCCCTAGTGGTGGCTGCAGACAGGATGTTATCATGTATCTCTGTATACAGGGAGCTTCCCCTAGTGGTGACTGCAGACAGGATGTTATCATGTATCTCTGTATACAGGGAGCTCCCCCTAGTGGTGGCTGCAGACAGGATGTTATCATGTATCTCTGTATACAGGGAGCTTCCCCTAGTGGTGACTGCAGACAGGATCTTATCATGTATCTCTGTATACAGGGAGCTTCCCCTAGTGGTGACTGCAGACAGGATCTTATCATGCATCTCTGTATACAGGGAGCTTCCCCTAGTGGTGACTGCAGACAGGATCTTATCATGCATCTCTGTATACAGGAAGCTCCCTCTAGTGGTGGCTGCAGACAGAGGAATCAGGAGATTTATGTGGAGGACACACTCCTGGCAGACATTGTTGGTGGTGGTTTCTGGACCCCTGGGAGTGAGGTGCAGAGGTGTCAGACATATTGAGGTTCTCTGTGATCCCCTCTATTGTATCGTGTCTGATATGTGATGTCTGTTGCGGCCTCCACTTTTCCTCCATTCTCGGAGGTCAGCGGCTGAGGAGGCTCTGGCAGAGGCTAATCTCGTATTTGCGTCCTCAGTATAATGACGGTTAGCGGAGACGTCAGCGCAGCTTTGGGTGTGACTGGATCGTGTATAAATTTGTACACCCCGGGTGAGACGGTCTCTGTGTTGGGGACATTACAGGGTCTCCGCGCTCGGTGCAGCCCCCCATCCTCTCCGTGATGACAGTGCAGCCCCCCATCCTCTCCGTGATGACAGTGCAGCCCCCCATCCTCTCCGCGATGACAGCGCAGCCTCCGATAATGGGCAGATCTCCCATTTTTCTGTTAATTAGCAGAACATTAACCTCTGGCCGGATTTATACAGGTATCGAGCGGTCGCTCATTAATCCCGCCACCAGCATGTGTAATGAATGGGCTCTCCGCAGCGGGCGGCAGCGCAGGAAGAGCCTAATTGTTCTTGGCAATGTGGGGCGGGGGAGGGGGGACGCTGGGGACCATGGGGGGGATAAGGGGGGCCGGGAGGTCACAGGTTAAAACATTTATTGACTGCTGCGTCCTCCTCATTATTCACCTGCAGCTTGTTACAAAAAGGTGCAAATGAACCCAGATCGATGCACGCCGCTGTACTGCCACGTCACCGGGGGAGAAGGGGTTAACAGGCCCCAGCAAATAAAGGGACAGTGCGCTAATCCCGCGGCTGATAATCTGCAGAACTGTATTAGAATGGGCAGCTGATCCAGAATATGCGATAATCTACAATGTCTGCTAATCCAGAATATGTGATAATCTACAATATCTGATAATCTAGAATATGTGAATATCTACAATATCTGCTAATCCAGAATATGTGATCACCCAGAATATGTGATCACCCAGAGTATGTGATAATATACAAGATCTAAAAATCCAGAATATGTGATAATCTATATCTGATAATCCAGAATATCTGATAATCCAGTATATGTGATAATCCAAAATATGTGATAATCTACAATATCTGATAATCCAGAATATGTGATAATCCAAATTATGTGATAATCTACAATATCTGATAATCCAGAATATGTGATAATCTACAATATCTGATAAACTAGAATATGTGATAATCTACAATATGCGATAATCCAGAATATGTGATAATCCAGAATGTGATAATCTAGAATATCTGCTAATCCAGAATATGTAATCATCCAAAATATGAGATAATCCAGAATGTGATAATCTACACTATTCGATAATCTAAAATATAAAATAATCCAGAATATATGATACTCTATGATATCTGATAATGCAGAATATGTGATAATTTACAATATCCGATAATCCAGAATATGCGATAATCCAGAATATATGATACTCTACAATATCTGATAATCTAAAAAATCTAATAATCCAGAATATGTGATAATCCAGAATATGTGATCATTCAGAAAATCTGATAATACAGAATATGTGATACTCATGAATATCTGATAATCCAAAATATGTGATAATCCAGAAAATCTGATAATCTAGATTACATGACAATCCAGAATATGTGATGATCCAAAATGTGATAATCCAGAAAATGTGATACTCTTGAACATATATGATAATCTATAATATGTGATAATGCAGTGCCCTCATGTTCCTGATGACCCTGGATTAGCGGGGTTGATTATCTGCAGACCCCCGTGGTCGGGGTACACCTCGTGAGCGGACTCTGCCCCCGTAGGTGAAGCACTGTGCACTTTCTCTGGACGTGGCGTTCCCTGTAAGAAGAGGAAGAGGAGAAAATGGGAAATAAAAGGCGTAAATGTGGCCCCGGCCCTATGAAGCCTGCCCGGGTGCGTGTCCGGAGGGCGGCATGTGCTCAGCTCCCACCATAGAAGGGGACACTGGGGGGCGCCACTGTGCAGAGGGCAGCTATCCGGGGATCGAAGGCACCGATGGGGCCCTGAGCACAAGACGTCATCAGCTGGGACACAACAGCAAGAGCTACAGGGTCAACACTGCCGGAGGATAGCCGAGAGCCCCGGAAACACAGTACCCCACAACGAGGATAGTCACAGCGCCCCCTATCAGTGCCAGACACAGTACCCCATAATGAGGATAGTCACAGCCCCCCTATCAGTGCCAGACACATTACCCCATAATGAGGATAGTCACAGCGCTCCCTATCAGTGCCAGACACAGTACCCCATAATAAGGATAGTCACAGCCCCCCTATCAGTGCCAGACACAGTACCCCATAATAAGGATAGTCACAGCCCCCCTATCAGTGCCAGACACTGTACCCCATAATGAGGATAGTCACAGCGACCCCTATCAGTGCCAGTAACTGTACCCCATAATGAGGATAGTCACAGCGCTCCCTATCAGTGCCAGACACAATACCCCATAATGAGGATAGTCACAGCCCCCCTATCAGTGCCAGACACAGTACCCCATAATAAGGATAGTCACAGCCCCCCTATCAGTGCCAGTAACTGTACCCCATAATGAGGATAGTCACAGCGCCCCCTATCAGTGCCAGTAACTGTACCCCATAATAAGGATAGTCACAGCGCCCCCTATCAGTGTCAGACACTGTACCCCATAATGAGGATAGTCACAGCCCCTATCAGTGCCAGACACAATACCCCATAATGAGGATAGTCACAGCGCCCCCTATCAGTGCCAGACACATTACCCCATAATAAGGATAGTCACAGCGCCCCCTATCAGTGCCAGACACAGTACCCCATAATGAGGATAGTCACAGCGCCCCCTATCAGTGCCAGACACATTACCCCATAATAAGGATAGTCACAGCGCCCCCTATCAGTGCCAGACACAATACCCCATAATGAGGATAGTCACAGCGCCCCCTATCAGTGCCAGACACAGTACCCCATAATAAGGATAGTCACAGCGCCCCCTATCAGTGCCAGACACTGTACCCCATAATGAGGATAGTCACAGCCCCTATCAGTACCAGGCACAATACCCCATAATGAGGATAGTCACAGCCCCCCTATCAGTGCCAGACACTGTACCCCATAATAAGGATAGTCACAGCGCCCCCTATCAGTGCCAGACACTGTACCCCATAATGAGGATAGTCACAGCGCCCCCTATCAGTGCCAGACACAATACCCCATAATGAGGATAGTCACAGCGCTCCCTATCAGTGCCAGCCACAATACTCCATAATGAGGATAGTCACAGCCCCCCTATCAGTGCCAGCCACAATACCCCATAATGAGGATAGTCACAGCCCCCTATCAGTGCCAGACACTGTACCCCATAATGAGGATAGTCACAGCGCCCCCTATCAGTGCCAGACACTGTACCCCATAATGAGGATAGTCACAGCCCCCTATCAGTGCCAGACACAGTACCCCATAATGAGGATAGTCACAGCCCCCTATCAGTGCCAGTCACTGTACCCCATAATGAGGATAGTCACAGCCCCCTATCAGTGCCAGACACAGTACCCCATAATGAGGATAGTCACAGCACCCCCTATCAGTGCCAGACACAGTACCCCATAATGAGGATAGTCACAGCCCCCTATCAGTGCCAGACACAGTACCCCATAATGAGGATAGTCACAGCCCCCTATCAGTGCCAGACACAATACCCCATAATGAGGATAGTCACAGCCCCCTTATCAGTGCCAGCCACAGTACCCCATAATGAGGATAGTCACAGCCCCCTATCAGTGCCAGACACTGTACCCCATAATGAAGATAGTCACAGCCCCCTATCAGTGCCAGACACAATACCCCATAATGAGGATAGTCACAGCCCCCTATCAGTGCCAGACACAGTACCCCATAATGAGGATAGTCACAGCCCCCTATCAGTGCCAGACACAGTACCCCATAATGAGGATAGTCACAACACTCCCATCAGTGCCAGACACAATACCCCATAATGAGGATAGTCACAGCCCCCTATCAGTGACAGTCACATACCCCATAATGAGGATAGTCACAGCCCCCTATCAGTGCCAGACACAATACCCCATAATGAGGATAGTCACAGCCCTCCCATCAGTGCCAGACACAATACCCCATAATGAGGATAGTCACAGCGCCCCCTATCAGTGCCAGACACAATACCCCATAATGAGGATAGTCACAGCCCCCTATCAGTGCCAGACACAATACCCCATAATGAGGATAGTCACAGCGCCCCTATCAGTGTCAGACACAGTACCCCATAATGAGGATAGTCACAGCCCCCTATCAGTGCCAGCCACAATACCCCATAATGAGGATAGTCACAGCCCTCCCATCAGTGCCAGACACAGTACCCCATAATGAGGATAGTCACAGAGCCCCCTATCAGTGCCAGACACAATACCCCATAATGAGGATAGTCACAGTGCCCCCTATCAGTGCCAGACACAATACCCCATAATGAGGATAGTCACAGCCCCCCTATCAGTGCCAGACACAGTACCCCATAATGAGGATAGTCACAGCCCCCTATCAGTGCCAGACACTGTACCCCATAATGAGGATAGTCACAGCCCCCTATCAGTGCCAGCCACAATACCCCATAATGAGGATAGTCACAGCACCCCCTATCAGTGCCAGACACAGTACCCCATAATGAGGATAGTCACAGCCCCCTATCAGTGTCAGACACAATACCCCATAATGAGGATAGTCACATCCCCCTATCAGTGCCAGACACAATACCCCATAATGAGGATAGTCACAGCGCCCCCTATCAGTGCCAGACACAATACCCCATAATGAGGATAGTCACAGCCCAACTATCAGTGTCAGACACAGTACCCCATAATGAGGATAGTCACAGCCCCCCCTATCAGTGCTAGACACAATACCCCATAATAAGGATAGTCACAGCGCCCCTATCAATGCCAGACACAGTACCCCATAATGAGGATAGTCACAGCACCCCCTATCAGTGCCAGACACAATACCCCATAATGAGGATAGTCACAGCCCAACTATCAGTGCCAGACACAGTACCCCATAATGAGGATAGTCACAGCCCCCTATCAGTGCCAGACACTGTACACCATAATGAGGATAGTCACAGCCCCCTATCAGTGCCAGACACAATACCCCATAATGAGGATAGTCACAGCCCCCTATCAGTGCCAGACAAAGTACCCCATAATGAGGATAGTCATAGCCCCCTATCAGTGCCAGACACAATAACCCATAATGAGGATAGTCACAGCGCCCCCTATCAGTGCCAGACACAATACCCCATAATGAGGATAGTCACAGCCCCCCTATCAGTGCCAGACACAGTACCCCATAATGAGGATAGTCACAGCCCCCCTATCAGTGCCAGACACAATACCCCATAATGAGGATAGTCACAGCGCTCCCTATCAGTGCCAGCCACAATACCCCATAATGAGGATAGTCACAGCCCCCCTATCAGTGCCAGCCACAATACCCCATAATGAGGATAGTCACAGCCCCCCTATCAGTGCCAGACACAGTACCCCATAATGAGGATAGTCACAGCCCCCTATCAGTGCCAGACACAGTACCCCATAATGAGGATAGTCACAGCCCCCCTATCAGTGCCAGACACAGTACCCCATAATGAGGATAGTCACAGCCCCCTATCAGTGCCAGACACTGTACCCCATAATGAGGATAGTCACAGCCCCCTATCAGTGCCAGACACAATACCCCATAATGAGGATAGTCACAGCCCCCCTATCAGTGCCAGTCACAGTACCCCATAATGAGGATAGTCACAGCCCCCTATCAGTGCCAGACACTGTACCCCATAATGAAGATATTCACAGCACCCTATCAGTGCCAGACGCAATACCCCATAATGAGGATAGTCACAGCCCCCTATCAGTGCCAGACACAGTACCCCATAATGAGGATAGTCACAGCCCCTATCAGTGCCAGACACAGTACCCCATAATGAGGATAGTCACAGCCCTCCCATCAGTGCCAGACACAATACCCCATAATGAGGATAGTCACAGCGCCCCCTATCAGTGCCAGACACAATACCCCATAATGAGGATAGTCACAGCCCTCCCATCAGTGCCAGACACAATACCCCATAATGAGGATAGTCACAGCGCCCCCTATCAGTGCCAGACACAATACCCCATAATGAGGATAGTCACAGCCCCCCTATCAGTGCCAGACACAATACCCCATAATGAGGATAGTCACAGCCCCCCTATCAGTGCCAGACACAATACCCCATAATGAGGATAGTCACAGCCCCCTATCAGTGCCAGACACAGTACCCCATAATGAGGATAGTCACAGCGCCCCCTATCAGTGCCAGACACAATACCCCATAATGAGGATAGTCACAGCCCCCCTATCAGTGCCAGACACAATACCCCATAATGAGGATAGTCACAGCCCCCCTATCAGTGCCAGACACAGTACCCCATAATAAGGATAGTCACAGCGCCCCCTATCAGTGCCAGACACAATACCCCATAATGAGGATAGTCACAGCGCCCCCTATCAGTGCCAGACACAATACCCATAATGAGGATAGTCACAGCGCCCCCTATCAGTGCCAGACACTGTACCCCATAATGAGGATAGTCACAGCCCCCCCTATCAGTGCCAGACACAATACCCCATAATGAGGATAGTCACAGCGCCCCCTATCAGTGCCAGGCACAGTACCCCATAATGAGGATAGTCACAGCCCCCTATCAGTGACAGACACAATACCCCATAGTGAGGATACTCACAGCCCCCCTATCAGTGCCAGACACAGTACCCCATAATGAGGATAGTCACAGCGCCCCCTATCAGTGCCACGCACAGTACCCCATAATGAGGATAGTCACAGCCCCCTATCAGTGACAGACACAATACCCCATAGTGAGGATACTCACAGGCCCCCTATCAGTGCCAGACACAGTACCCCATAATGAGGATAGTCACAGCCCCCCTATCAGTGCCAAACACAATACCCCATAATGAGGATAGTCACAGCGCCCCCTATCAGTGCCAGACACTGTACCCCATAATGAGGATAGTCACAGCCCCTATCAGTGCCAGACACAATACCCCATAATGAGCATAGTCACAGCGCCCTATCAGTGCCAGACACTGTACCCCATAATGAGGATAGTCACAGCGCCCCCTATCAGTGCCAGACACTGTACCCCATAATGAGGATAGTCACAGCGCTCCCTATCAGTGCCAGACACAATACCCCATAATGAGGATAGTCACAGCCCCCTATCAGTGCCAGACACAATACCCCATAATGAGGATAGTCACAGCGCCCCCTATCAGTGTCAGACACAGTAACCCATAATGAGGATAGTCACAGCGCCCCCTATCAGTTGCAGACACAGTACCCCATAATGAGGATAGTCACAGCCCCCCTATCAGTGCTAGACACAGTACCCCATAATGAGGATAGTCACAGCCCCCTGTCAGTGCCAGCTACAATACCCCACAGCGAGGATAGTCACAGCCCTCCAATCAGTGCCAGACACAATACCCCATAATGAGGATAGTCACAGCGCCCCCTATCAGTGTCAGACACAGTACCCCATAATGAGGATAGTCACAGTGCCCCCTATCAGTTGCAGACACAGTACCCCATAATGAGGATAGTCACAGCCCCCCTATCAGTGCTAGACACAGTACCCCATAATGAGGATAGTCACAGCCCCCTATCAGTGCCAGCTACAATACCCCACAGCGAGGATAGTCACAGCCCTCCCATCAGTGCCAGACACAATACCCCATAATGAGGATAGTCACAGCGCCCCCTATCAGTGCCAGACACTGTACCCCATAATGACGATAGTCACAGCCCCCCTATCAGTGTCAGACACAGTACCCCATAATGAGGATAGTCACAGCCCCCCTATCAGTGCCAGACACAATACCCCATAATGAGGATAGTCACAGCGCCCCCTATCAGTGCCAGACACAATACCCCATAATGAGGATAGTCAAAGCGCCCCCTATCAGTGCCAGTCACTGTACCCCATAATGAAGATAGTCACAGCCCCCCTATCAGTGCCAGACACAATACCCCATAATGAGGATAGTCACAGCCCCCCTATCAGTGCCAGACACAGTACCCCATAATAAGGATAGTCACAGCGCCCCCTATCAGTGCCAGACACAATACCCCATAATGAGGATAGTCACAGCGCCCCCTATCAGTGCCAGACACAATACCCCATAATGAGGATAGTCACAGCGCCCCCTATCAGTGCCAGACACAGTACCCATAATGAGGATAGTCACAGCGCCCCCTATCAGTGCCAGACACAATACCCCATAATGAGGATAGTCACAGCCCCCTATCAGTGCTAGACACAGTACCCCATAATGAGGATAGTCACAGCGCCCCCTATCAGTGCCAGACACTGTACCCCATAATGAGGATAGTCACAGCCCCCCTATCAGTGCCAGACACAATACCCCATAATGAGGATAGTCACAGCCCCCCTATCAGTGCTAGACACAGTACCCCATAATGAGGATAGTCACAGCCCCCTATCAGTGACAGACACAATACCCCATAGTGAGGATAGTCACAGCCCCCCTATCAGTGCCAGACACAGTACCCCATAATGAGGATAGTCACGCCCCCCTATCAGTGCCAAACACAATACCCCATAATGAGGATAGTCACAGCGCCCCCTATCAGTGCCAGACACTGTACCCCATAATGAGGATAGTCACAGCCCCTATCAGTGCCAGACACAATACCCCATAATGAGGATAGTCACAGCGCCCTATCAGTGCCAGACACTGTACCCCATAATGAGGATAGTCACAGCGCCCCCTATCAGTGCCAGACACTGTACCCCATAATGAGGATAGTCACAGCCCCCTATCAGTGACAGACACAATACCCCATAGTGAGGAGAGTCACAGCCCCCTATCAGTGCCAGACACAGTACCCCATAATGAGGAGAGTCACAGCCCCCCTATCAGTGCCAGACACAGTACCCCATAATGAGGATAGTCACAGCCCCCCTATCAGTGCCAGACACAATACCCCATAATGAGGATAGTCAAAGCGCCCCCTATCAGTGCCAGACACAGTACCCCATAATAAGGATAGTCACAGCGCCCCCTATCAGTGCCAGACACAATACCCCATAATGAGGATAGTCACAGCGCCCCCTATCAGTGCCAGACACAATACCCATAATGAGGATAGTCACAGCGCCCCCTATCAGTGCCAGACACTGTACCCCATAATGAGGATAGTCACAGCCCCCCTATCAGTGCCAGGCACAATACCCCATAATGAGGATAGTCACAGCCCCCCTATCAGTGCCAGACACAGTACCCCATAATGAGGATAGTCACAGCCCCCCCTATCAGTGCCAGACACAATACCCCATAATGAGGATAGTCACAGCGCCCCCTATCAGTGCCAGGCACAGTACCCCATAATGAGGATAGTCACAGCCCCCTATCAGTGACAGACACAATACCCCATAGTGAGGATACTCACAGCCCCCCTATCAGTGCCAGACACAGTACCCCATAATGAGGATAGTCACAGCGCCCCCTATCAGTGCCACGCACAGTACCCCATAATGAGGATAGTCACAGCCCCCTATCAGTGACAGACACAATACCCCATAGTGAGGATACTCACAGCCCCCCTATCAGTGCCAGACACAGTACCCCATAATGAGGATAGTCACAGCCCCCCTATCAGTGCCAAACACAATACCCCATAATGAGGATAGTCACAGCGCCCCCTATCAGTGCCAGACACAATACCCCATAATGAGGATAGTCACAGCGCCCTATCAGTGCCAGACACTGTACCCCATAATGAGGATAGTCACAGCGCCCCCTATCAGTGCCAGACACTGTACCCCATAATGAGGATAGTCACAGCGCTCCCTATCAGTGCCAGACACAATACCCCATAATGAGGATAGTCACAGCCCCCTATCAGTGCCAGACACAATACCCCATAATGAGGATAGTCACAGCGCCCCCTATCAGTGTCAGACACAGTACCCCATAATGAGGATAGTCACAGCGCCCCCTATCAGTTGCAGACACAGTACCCCATAATGAGGATAGTCACAGCCCCCCTATCAGTGCTAGACACAGTACCCCATAATGAGGATAGTCACAGCCCCCTGTCAGTGCCAGCTACAATACCCCACAGCGAGGATAGTCACAGCCCTCCAATCAGTGCCAGACACAATACCCCATAATGAGGATAGTCACAGCGCCCCCTATCAGTGTCGAACACAGTACCCCATAATGAGGATAGTCACAGTGCCCCCTATCAGTTGCAGACACAGTACCCCATAATGAGGATAGTCACAGCCCCCTATCAGTGCTAGACACAGTACCCCATAATGAGGATAGTCACAGCCCCCTATCAGTGCCAGCTACAATACCCCACAGCGAGGATAGTCACAGCCCTCCCATGAGTGCCAGACACAATACCCCATAATGAGGATAGTCACAGCGCCCCCTATCAGTGCCAGACACTGTACCCCATAATGACGATAGTCACAGCCCCCCTATCAGTGTCAGACACAATACCCCATAATGAGGACAGTCACAGCCCCCCTATCAGTGCCAGACACAGTACCCCATAATAAGGATAGTCACAGCGCCCCCTATCAGTGCCAGACACAATACCCCTTAATGAGGATAGTCACAGCGCCCCCTATCAGTGCCAGACACAGTACCCATAATGAGGATAGTCACAGCGCCCCCTATCAGTGCCAGACACTGTACCCCATAATGAGGATAGTCACAGCCCCCCTATCAGTGCCAGACACAATACCCCATAATGAGGATAGTCACAGCCCACCTATCAGTGCCAGACACAGTACCCCATAATGAGGATAGTCACAGCGCTCCCTATCAGTGCCAGACACAATACCCCATAATGAGGATAGTCACAGCCCCCTATCAGTGCCAGACACAACACCCCATAATGAGGATAGTCACAGCGCCCCCTATCAGTGTCAGACACAGTACCCCATAATGAGGATAGTCACAGCGCCCCCTATCAGTTGCAGACACAGTACCCCATAATGAGGATAGTCACAGCCCCCTGTCAGTGCCAGCTACAATACCCCACAGCGAGGATAGTCACAGGCCTCCAATCAGTGCCAGAAACAATACCCCATAATGAGGATAGTCACAGCGCCCCCTATCAGTGTCGAACACAGTACCCCATAATGAGGATAGTCACAGTGCCCCCTATCAGTTGCAGACACAGTACCCCATAATGAGGATAGTCACAGCCCCCTATCAGTGCTAGACACAGTACCCCATAATGAGGATAGTCACAGCCCCCTATCAGTGCCAGCTACAATACCCCACAGCGAGGATAGTCACAGCCCTCCCATCAGTGCCAGACACAATACCCCATAATGAGGATAGTCACAGCGCCCCCTATCAGTGCCAGACACTGTACCCCATAATGACGATAGTCACAGCCCCCCTATCAGTGTCAGACACAATACCCCATAATGAGGATAGTCACAGCCCCCCTATCAGTGCCAGACACAGTACCCCATAATAAGGATAGTCACAGCGCCCCCTATCAGTGCCAGACACAATACCCCATAATGAGGATAGTCACAGCGCCCCCTATCAGTGCCAGACACAGTACCCATAATGAGGATAGTCACAGCGCCCCCTATCAGTGCCAGACACTGTACCCCATAATGAGGATAGTCACAGCCCCCCTATCAGTGCCAGACACAATACCCCATAATGAGGATAGTCACAGCCCCCCTATCAGTGCTAGACACAGTACCCCATAATGAGGATAGTCACAGCGCCCCCTATCAGTGTCAGACACAGTACCCCATAATGAGGATAGTCACAGCCCCCTATCAGTGACAGACACAATACCTCATAGTGAGGATAGTCACAGCCCCCCTATCAGTGCCACACACAGTACCCCATAATGAGGATAGTCACGCCCCCCTATCAGTGCCAAACACAATACCCCATAATGAGGTTAGTCACAGCGCCCCCTATCAGTGCCAGACACTGTACCCCATAATGAGGATAGTCACAGCCCCTATCAGTGCCAGACACAATACCCCATAATGAGGATAGTCACAGCGCCCTATCAGTGCCAGACACTGTACCCCATAATGAGGATAGTCACAGCGCCCCCTATCAGTGCCAGACACTGTACCCCATAATGAGGATAGTCACAGCCCCTATCAGTGACAGACACAATACCCCATAGTGAGGATAGTCACAGCCCCCTATCAGTGCCAGACACAGTAACCCATAATGAGGAGAGTCATAGCCCCCCTATCAGTGCCAGACACAGTACCCCATAATGAGGATACTCACAGCCCCCCTATCAGTGCCAAACACAATACCCCATAATGAGGATAGTCACAGCGCCCCCTATCAGTGCCAGACACTGTACCCCATAATAAGGATAGTCACAGCGCCCCCTATCAGTTGCAGACACAGTACCCCATAATGAGGATAGTCACAGCCCCCCTATCAGTGCTAGACACAGTACCCCATAATGAGGATAGTCACAGCCCCCCTATCAGTGTCAGACACAGTACCCCATAATGAGGATAGTCACGGCGCCCCCTATCAGTTGCAGACACAGTACCCCATAATGAGGATAGTCACAGCCCCCCTATCAGTGCTAGACACAGTACCCCATAATGAGGATAGTCACAGCCCCCTATCAGTGCCAGCTACAATACCCCACAGCGAGGATAGTCACAGCCCTCCCATCAGTGCCAGACACAATACCCCATAATGAGGATAGTCACAGCGCCCCCTATCAGTGCCACGCACAGTACCCCATAATGAGGATAGTCACAGCCCCCTATCAGTGACAGACACAATACCCCATAGTGAGGCTACTCACAGCCCCCCTATCAGTGCTAGACACAGTCCCCCATAATGAGGATAGTCACAGCGCCCCCTATCAGTGTCAGACACAGTACCCCATAATGAGGATAGTCACAGCCCCCTATCAGTGACAGACACAATACCCCATAGTGAGGATAGTCACAGCCCCCCTATCAGTGCCAGACACAGTACCCCATAATGAGGATAGTCACAGCCCCCCTATCAGTGCCAAACACAATACCCCATAATGAGGATAGTCACAGCGCCCCCTATCAGTGCCAGACACTGTACCCCATAATGAGGATAGTCACAGCCCCTATCAGTGCCAGACACAATACCCCATAATGAGGATAGTCACAGCGCCCTATCAGTGCCAGACACTGTACCCCATAATGAGGATAGTCACAGCGCCCCCTATCAGTGCCAGACACTGTACCCCATAATGAGGATAGTCACAGCCCCCTATCAGTGACAGACACAATACCCCATAGTGAGGATAGTCACAGCCCCCCTATCAGTGCCAGACACAGTACCCCATAATGAGGATAGTCACAGCCCCCCTATCAGTGCCAAACACAATACCCCATAATGAGGATAGTCACAGCGCCCGCTATCAGTGCCAGACACTGTACCCCATAATGAGGATAGTCACAGCCCCTATCAGTGCCAGACACAATACCCCATAATGAGGATAGTCACAGCGCCCTATCAGTGCCAGACACTGTACCCCATAATGAGGATAGTCACAGCGCCCCCTATCAGTGCCAGACACTGTACCCCATAATGAGGATAGTCACAGCCCCCTATCAGTGACAGACACAATACCCCATAGTGAGGATAGTCACAGCCCCCCTATCAGTGCCAGACACAGTACCCCATAATGAGGATAGTCACAGCCCCCCTATCAGTGCCAAACACAATACCCCATAATGAGGATAGTCACAGCGCCCCCTATCAGTGCCAGACACTGTACCCCATAATGAGGATAGTCACAGCGCCCCCTATCAGTTGCAGACACAGTACCCCATAATGAGGATAGTCACAGCCCCCCTATCAGTGCTAGACACAGTACCCCATAATGAGGATAGTCACAGCCCCCCTATCAGTGCCAGACACAATACCCCATAGTGAGGATAGTCACAGCCCCCCTATCAGTGCCAGACACAGTACCCCATAATAAGGATAGTCACAGCCCCCTATCAGTGCCAGACACAATACCCATAATGAGGATAGTCACAGCGCCCCTATCAGTGCCAGACACTGTACCCCATAATGAGGATAGTCACAGCCCCCCTATCAGTGCCAGACACAATACCCCATAATGAGGATAGTCACAACCCCCCTATCAGTGCCAGACACAGTACCCCATAATGAGGATAGTCACAGCGCCCCCTATCAGTGCCAAACACAATACCCCATAATAAGGATAGTCACAGCGCCCCCTATCAGTGCCAGACACTGTACCCCATAATGAGGATAGTCACAGCCCTTATCAGTGCCAGACACAATACCCCATAATGAGGATAGTCACAGCGCCCTATCAGTGCCAGACACTGTACCCCATAATGAGAATAGTCACAGCGCCCCCTATCAGTGCCAGACACTGTACCCCATAATGAGGATAGTCACAGCCCCCTATCAATGACAGACACAATACCCCATAGTGAGGATAGTCACAGCCCCCCTATCAGTGCCAGACACAGTACCCCATAATGAGGATAGTCACAGCCCCCCTATCAGTGCCAAACACAATACCCCATAATGAGGATAGTCACAGCGCCCCCTATCAGTGCCAGACACTGTACCCCATAATGAGGATAGTCACAGCGCCCCCTATCAGTTGCAGACACAGTACCCCATAATGAGGATAGTCACAGCCCCCCTATCAGTGCTAGACACAGTACCCCATAATGAGGATAGTCACAGCCCCCCTATCAGTGTCAGACACAGTACCCCATAATGAGGATAGTCACGGCGCCCCCTATCAGTTGCAGACACAGTACCCCATAATGAGGATAGTCACAGCCCCCCTATCAGTGCTAGACACAGTACCCCATAATGAGGATAGTCACAGCCCCCTATCAGTGCCAGCTACAATATCCCACAGCGAGGATAGTCACAGCCCTCCCATCAGTGCCAGACACAATACCCCATAATGAGGATAGTCACAGCGCTCCCTATCAGTGCCAGACACTGTACCCCATAATGACGATAGTCACAGCCCCCCTATCAGTGCCAGACACAATACCCCATAATGAGGATAGTCACAGCCCCCCTATCAGTGTCAGACACAGTACCCCATAATAAGGATAGTCACAGCCCCCTATCAGTGCCAGACACAATACCCATAATGAGGATAGTCACAGCGCCCCCTATCAGTGCCAGACACAATACCCCATAATGAGGATAGTCACAACCCCCCTATCAGTGCCAGACACAGTACCCCATAATGAGGATAGTCACAGCGCCCCCTATCAGTGCCAGACACAGTACCCCATAATGAGGATAGTCACAGCCCCCTATCAGTGACAGACACAATACCCCATAATGAGGATAGTCACAGCGCTCCCTATCAGTGCCAGACACTGTACCCCATAATGAGGATAGTCACAGCCCCTATCAGTGCCAGACACTGTACCCCATAATGAGGATAGTCACAGCCCCCCTATCAGTGCAAGACACAGTACCCCATAATGAGGATAGTCACAGCGCTCCCTATCAGTGCCAGACACTGTACCCCATAATGAGGATAGTCACAGCCCCTATCAGTGCCAGACACAATACCCCATAGTGAGGATAGTTACAGCCCCCCTATCAGTGCAAGACACAGTACCCCATAATGAGGAGAGTCACAGCCCCCCTATCAGTGCCAGACACAGTACCCCATAATGAGGATAGTCACAGCCCCCCTATCAGTGCCAAACACAATACCCCATAATGAGGATAGTCACAGCGCCCCCTATCAGTGCCAGATACTGTACCCCATAATGAGGATAGTCACAGCGCCCCCTATCAGTGCCAGACACTGTACCCCATAATGAGGATAGTCACAGCGCTCCCTATCAGTGCCAGAAGCAATACCCCATAATGAGGATAGTCACAGCCCCCTATCAGTGCCAGACACAGTACCCCATAATGAGGATAGTCACAGCCCCTATCAGTGCCAGACACAATACCCCATAATGAGGATAGTCACAGCGCCCCCTATCAGTGTCAGACACAGTACCCCATAATGAGGATAGTCACAGCGCCCCCTATCAGTGCCAGACACAGTACCCCATAATGAGGATAGTCACAGCCCCCCTATCAGTGCTAGACACAGTACCCCATAATGAGGATAGTCACAGCCCCCTATCAGTGCCAGCTACAATACCCCACAGCGAGGATAGTCACAGCCCTCCCTATCAGTGCCAGACACATACCCCATAATGAGGATAGTCACAGCGCCCCCTATCAGTGCCAGCCACAATACCCCATAATGAGGATAGTCACAGCCCCCCTATCAGTGCCAGACACAATACCCCATAATGAGGATAGTCACAGCCCCCTATCAGTGCCAGTCACAGTACCCCATAATGAGGATAGTCACAGCGCCCCCTATCAGAGCCAGCCACAATACCCCATAATGAGGATAGTCACAGCCCCCCCTATCAATGCCAGACACTGTACCCCATAATGAGGATAGTCACAGCGCCCCCTATCAGTTGCAGACACAGTACCCCATAATGAGGATAGTCACAGCCCCCCTATCAGTGCAAGACACAGTACCCCATAATGAGGATAGTCACAGCCCCCCTATCAGTGCTAGACACAGTACCCCATAATGAGGATAGTCACAGCCCCCTATCAGTGCCAGCTACAATACCCCACAGCGAGGATAGTCACAGCCCTCCCATCAGTGCCAGACACAATACCCCATAATGAGGATAGTCACAGCGCCCCCTATCAGTGCCAGACACATACCCCATAATGAGGATAGTCACAGCGCCCCCTATCAGTGCCAGCCACAATACCCCATAATGAGGATAGTCACAGCCCCCCCTATGAGTGCCAGACACAGTACCCCATAATGAGGATAGTCACAGCCCCCCTATCAGTGCTAGACACAGTACCCCATAATGAGGATAGTCACAGCGCCCCCTATCAGTGTCAGACACAGTACCCCATAATGAGGATAGTCACAGCCCCCTATCAGTGACAGACACAATACCCCATAGTGAGGATAGTCACAGCCCCCCTATCAGTGCCAGACACAGTACCCCATAATGAGGATAGTCACGCCCCCCTATCAGTGCCAAACACAATACCCCATAATGAGGATAGTCACAGCGCCCCCTATCAGTGCCAGACACTGTACCCCATAATGAGGATAGTCACAGCCCCTATCAGTGCCAGACACAATACCCCATAATGAGGATAGTCACAGCGCCCTATCAGTGCCAGACACTGTACCCCATAATGAGGATAGTCACAGCGCCCCCTATCAGTGCCAGACACTGTACCCCATAATGAGGATAGTCACAGCCCCCTATCAGTGACAGACACAATACCCCATAGTGAGGATAGTCACATCCCCCTATCAGTGCCAGACACAGTACCCCATAATGAGGAGAGTCACAGCCCCCCTATCAGTGCCAAACACAATACTTCATAATGAGGATAGTCACAGCGCCCCCTATCAGTGCCAGACACTGTACCCCATAATGAGGATAGTCACAGCGCCCCCTATCAGTTGCAGACACAGTACCCCATAATGAGGATAGTCACAGCCCCCCTATCAGTGCTAGACACAGTACCCCATAATGAGGATAGTCACAGCCCCCCTATCAGTGTCAGCCACAGTACCCCATAATGAGGATAGTCACGGCGCCCCCTATCAGTTGCAGACACAGTACCCCATAATGAGGATAGTCACAGCCCCCCTATCAGTGCTAGACACAGTACCCAATAATGAGGATAGTCACAGCCCCCTATCAGTGCCAGCTACAATACCCCACAGCGAGGATAGTCACAGCCCTCCCATCAGTGCCAGACACAATACCCCATAATGAGGATAGTCACAGCGCCCCCTATCAGTGTCAGACACAGTACCCCATAATGAGGATAGTCACGGCGCCCCCTATCAGTTGCAGACACAGTACCCCATAATGAGAATAGTCACAGCCCCCCTATCAGTGCTAGACACAGTACCCCATAATGAGGATAGTCACAGCCCCCTATCAGTGCCAGCTACAATACCCCACAGCGAGGATAGTCACAGCCCTCCCATCAGTGCCAGACACAATACCCCATAATGAGGATAGTCACAGCCCCCTATCAGTGCCAGTCACAGTACCCCATAATGAGGATAGTCACAGCGCCCCCTATCAGAGCCAGCCACAATACCCCATAATGAGGATAGTCACAGCCCCTATCAGTGCCAGACACAATACCCCATAATGAGGATAGTCACAGCGCCCCCTATCAGTGTCAGACACAGTACCCCATAATGAGGATAGTCACAGCGCCCCCTATCAGTGCCAGACACAGTACCCCATAATGAGGATAGTCACAGCCCCCCTATCAGTGCTAGACACAGTACCCCATAATGAGGATAGTCACAGCCCCCTATCAGTGCCAGCTACAATACCCCACAGCGAGGATAGTCACAGCCCTCCCTATCAGTGCCAGACACATACCCCATAATGAGGATAGTCACAGCGCCCCCTATCAGTGCCAGCCACAATACCCCATAATGAGGATAGTCACAGCCCCCCTATCAGTGCCAGACACAATACCCCATAATGAGGATAGTCACAGCCCCCTATCAGTGCCAGTCACAGTACCCCATAATGAGGATAGTCACAGCGCCCCCTATCAGAGCCAGCCACAATACCCCATAATGAGGATAGTCACAGCCCCCCCTATCAATGCCAGACACTGTACCCCATAATGAGGATAGTCACAGCGCCCCCTATCAGTGCCAGCCACAATACCCCATAATGAGGATAGTCACAGCCCCCCCTATCAGTGCCAGACACAATACCCCATAATGAGGATAGTCAAAGCGCCCCCTATCAGTGTCAGACACAGTACCCCATAATGAGGATAGTCACAGCGCCCCCTATCAGTTGCAGACACAGTACCCCATAATGAGGATAGTCACAGCCCCCCTATCAGTGCCAGACACAGTACCCCATAATGAGGATAGTCACAGCCCCCCTATCAGTGCTAGACACAGTACCCCATAATGAGGATAGTCACAGCCCCCTATCAGTGCCAGCTACAATACCCCACAGCGAGGATAGTCACAGCCCTCCCATCAGTGCCAGACACAATACCCCATAATGAGGATAGTCACAGCGCCCCCTATCAGTGCCAGACACATACCCCATAATGAGGATAGTCACAGCGCCCCCTATCAGTGCCAGCCACAATACCCCATAATGAGGATAGTCACAGCCCCCCCTATGAGTGCCAGACACAGTACCCCATAATGAGGATAGTCACAGCCCCCCTATCAGTGCTAGACACAGTACCCCATAATGAGGATAGTCACAGCGCCCCCTATCAGTGTCAGACACAGTACCCCATAATGAGGATAGTCACAGCCCCCTATCAGTGACAGACACAATACCCCATAGTGAGGATAGTCACAGCCCCCCTATCAGTGCCAGACACAGTACCCCATAATGAGGATAGTCACGCCCCCCTATCAGTGCCAAACACAATACCCCATAATGAGGATAGTCACAGCGCCCCCTATCAGTGCCAGACACTGTACCCCATAATGAGGATAGTCACAGCCCCTATCAGTGCCAGACACAATACCCCATAATGAGGATAGTCACAGCGCCCTATCAGTGCCAGACACTGTACCCCATAATGAGGATAGTCACAGCGCCCCCTATCAGTGCCAGACACTGTACCCCATAATGAGGATAGTCACAGCCCCCTATCAGTGACAGACACAATACCCCATAGTGAGGATAGTCACATCCCCCTATCAGTGCCAGACACAGTACCCCATAATGAGGAGAGTCACAGCCCCCCTATCAGTGCCAAACACAATACTTCATAATGAGGATAGTCACAGCGCCCCCTATCAGTGCCAGACACTGTACCCCATAATGAGGATAGTCACAGCGCCCCCTATCAGTTGCAGACACAGTACCCCATAATGAGGATAGTCACAGCCCCCCTATCAGTGCTAGACACAGTACCCCATAATGAGGATAGTCACAGCCCCCCTATCAGTGTCAGCCACAGTACCCCATAATGAGGATAGTCACGGCGCCCCCTATCAGTTGCAGACACAGTACCCCATAATGAGGATAGTCACAGCCCCCCTATCAGTGCTAGACACAGTACCCAATAATGAGGATAGTCACAGCCCCCTATCAGTGCCAGCTACAATACCCCACAGCGAGGATAGTCACAGCCCTCCCATCAGTGCCAGACACAATACCCCATAATGAGGATAGTCACAGCGCCCCCTATCAGTGTCAGACACAGTACCCCATAATGAGGATAGTCACGGCGCCCCCTATCAGTTGCAGACACAGTACCCCATAATGAGAATAGTCACAGCCCCCCTATCAGTGCTAGACACAGTACCCCATAATGAGGATAGTCACAGCCCCCTATCAGTGCCAGCTACAATACCCCACAGCGAGGATAGTCACAGCCCTCCCATCAGTGCCAGACACAATACCCCATAATGAGGATAGTCACAGCCCCCTATCAGTGCCAGTCACAGTACCCCATAATGAGGATAGTCACAGCGCCCCCTATCAGAGCCAGCCACAATACCCCATAATGAGGATAGTCACAGCCCCCCCTATCAATGCCAGACACTGTACCCCATAATGAGGATAGTCACAGCGCCCCCTATCAGTGCCAGCCACAATACCCCATAATGAGGATAGTCACAGCCCCCCCTATCAGTGCCAGACACAATACCCCATAATGAGGATAGTCACAGCGCCCCCTATCAGTGTCAGACACAGTACCCCATAATGAGGATAGTCACAGCGCCCCCTATCAGTTGCAGACACAGTACCCCATAATGAGGATAGTCACAGCCCCCCTATCAGAGCCAGACACAGTACCCCATAATGAGGATAGTCACAGCCCCCTATCAGTGCTAGACACAGTACCCCATAATGAGGATAGTCACAGCGCCCCCTATCAGTGCCAGACACTGTACCCCATAATGAGGATAGTCACAGCGCTCCCTATCAGTGCCAGAAGCAATACCCCATAATGAGGATAGTCACAGCCCCCTATCAGTGCCAGACACAGTACCCCATAATGAGGATAGTCACAGCCCCTATCAGTGCCAGACACAATACCCCATAATGAGGATAGTCACAGCGCCCCCTATCAGTGTCAGACACAGTACCCCATAATGAGGATAGTCACAGCGCCCCCTATCAGTGCCAGACACAGTACCCCATAATGAGGATAGTCACAGCCCCCCTATCAGTGCTAGACACAGTACCCCATAATGAGGATAGTCACAGCCCCCTATCAGTGCCAGCTACAATACCCCACAGCGAGGATAGTCACAGCCCTCCCTATCAGTGCCAGACACATACCCCATAATGAGGATAGTCACAGCGCCCCCTATCAGTGCCAGCCACAATACCCCATAATGAGGATAGTCACAGCCCCCCCTATCAGTGCCAGACACAATACCCCATAATGAGGATAGTCACAGCCCCCTATCAGTGCCAGTCACAGTACCCCATAATGAGGATAGTCACAGCGCCCCATATCAGAGCCAGCCACAATACCCCATAATGAGGATAGTCACAGCCCCCCCTATCAATGCCAGACACTGTACCCCATAATGAGGATAGTCACAGCGCCCCCTATCAGTGCCAGCCACAATACCCCATAATGAGGATAGTCACAGCCCCCCCTATCAGTGCCAGACACAATACCCCATAATGAGGATAGTCACAGCGCCCCCTATCAGTGTCAGACACAGTACCCCATAATGAGGATAGTCACAGCGCCCCCTATCAGTTGCAGACACAGTACCCCATAATGAGGATAGTCACAGCCCCCTATCAGTGCCAGACACAGTACCCCATAATGAGGATAGTCACAGCCCCCCTATCAGTGCTAGACACAGTACCCCATAATGAGGATAGTCACAGCCCCCTATCAGTGCCAGCTACAATACCCCACAGCGAGGATAGTCACAGCCCTCCCATCAGTGCCAGACACAATACCCCATAATGAGGATAGTCACAGCGCCCCCTATCAGTGCCAGACACATACCCCATAATGAGGATAGTCACAGCGCCCCCTATCAGTGCCAGCCACAATACCCCATAATGAGGATAGTCACAGCCCCCCCTATGAGTGCCAGACACAATACCCCATAATGAGGATAGTCACAGCCCCCCTATCAGTGCTAGACACAGTACCCCATAATGAGGATAGTCACAGCCCCTATCAGTGCCAGACACAATACCCATAATGAGGATAGTCACAGCGCCCCTATCAGTGCCAGACACTGTACCCCATAATGAGGATAGTCACAGCCCCCCTATCAGTGCCAGACACAATACCCCATAATGAGGATAGTCACAACCCCCCTATCAGTGCCAGACACAGTACCCCATAATGAGGATAGTCACAGCGCCCCCTATCAGTGCCAAACACAATATCCCATAATAAGGATAGTCACAGCGCCCCCTATCAGTGCCAGACACTGTACCCCATAATGAGGATAGTCACAGCCCTTATCAGTGCCAGACACAATACCCCATAATGAGGATAGTCACAGCGCCCTATCAGTGCCAGACACTGTACCCCATAATGAGAATAGTCACAGCGCCCCCTATCAGTGCCAGACACTGTACCCCATAATGAGGATAGTCACAGCCCCCTATCAATGACAGACACAATACCCCATAATGAGGATAGTCACAGCGCCCCCTATCAGTTGCAGACACAGTACCCCATAATGAGGATAGTCACAGCCCCCCTATCAGTGCTAGACACAGTACCCCATAATGAGGATAGTCACAGCCCCCCTATCAGTGTCAGACACAGTACCCCATAATGAGGATAGTCACGGCGCCCCCTATCAGTTGCAGACACAGTACCCCATAATGAGGATAGTCACAGCCCCCCTATCAGTGCCAAACACAATACCCCATAATGAGGATAGTCACAGCGCCCCCTATCAGTGCCAGACACTGTACCCCATAATGAGGATAGTCACAGCGCCCCCTATCAGTTGCAGACACAGTACCCCATAATGAGGATAGTCACAGCCCCCCTATCAGTGCTAGACACAGTACCCCATAATGAGGATAGTCACAGCCCCCCTATCAGTGTCAGACACAGTACCCCATAATGAGGATAGTCACGGCGCCCCCTATCAGTTGCAGACACAGTACCCCATAATGAGGATAGTCACAGCCCCCCTATCAGTGCTAGACACAGTACCCCATAATGAGGATAGTCACAGCCCCCTATCAGTGCCAGCTACAATATCCCACAGCGAGGATAGTCACAGCCCTCCCATCAGTGCCAGACACAATACCCCATAATGAGGATAGTCACAGCGCTCCCTATCAGTGCCAGACACTGTACCCCATAATGACGATAGTCACAGCCCCCCTATCAGTGCCAGACACAATACCCCATAATGAGGATAGTCACAGCCCCCCTATCAGTGTCAGACACAGTACCCCATAATAAGGATAGTCACAGCCCCCTATCAGTGCCAGACACAATACCCATAATGAGGATAGTCACAGCGCCCCCTATCAGTGCCAGACACAATACCCCATAATGAGGATAGTCACAACCCCCCTATCAGTGCCAGACACAGTACCCCATAATGAGGATAGTCACAGCGCCCCCTATCAGTGCCAGACACAGTACCCCATAATGAGGATAGTCACAGCCCCCTATCAGTGACAGACACAATACCCCATAATGAGGATAGTCACAGCGCTCCCTATCAGTGCCAGACACTGTACCCCATAATGAGGATAGTCACAGCCCCTATCAGTGCCAGACACTGTACCCCATAATGAGGATAGTCACAGCCCCCCTATCAGTGCAAGACACAGTACCCCATAATGAGGATAGTCACAGCGCTCCCTATCAGTGCCAGACACTGTACCCCATAATGAGGATAGTCACAGCCCCTATCAGTGCCAGACACAATACCCCATAGTGAGGATAGTTACAGCCCCCCTATCAGTGCAAGACACAGTACCCCATAATGAGGAGAGTCACAGCCCCCCTATCAGTGCCAGACACAGTACCCCATAATGAGGATAGTCACAGCCCCCCTATCAGTGCCAAACACAATACCCCATAATGAGGATAGTCACAGCGCCCCCTATCAGTGCCAGATACTGTACCCCATAATGAGGATAGTCACAGTGCCCCCTATCAGTGCCAGACACTGTACCCCATAATGAGGATAGTCACAGCGCTCCCTATCAGTGCCAGAAGCAATACCCCATAATGAGGATAGTCACAGCCCCCTATCAGTGCCAGACACAGTACCCCATAATGAGGATAGTCACAGCCCCTATCAGTGCCAGACACAATACCCCATAATGAGGATAGTCACAGCGCCCCCTATCAGTGTCAGACACAGTACCCCATAATGAGGATAGTCACAGCGCCCCCTATCAGTGCCAGACACAGTACCCCATAATGAGGATAGTCACAGCCCCCCTATCAGTGCTAGACACAGTACCCCATAATGAGGATAGTCACAGCCCCCTATCAGTGCCAGCTACAATACCCCACAGCGAGGATAGTCACAGCCCTCCCTATCAGTGCCAGACACATACCCCATAATGAGGATAGTCACAGCGCCCCCTATCAGTGCCAGCCACAATACCCCATAATGAGGATAGTCACAGCCCCCCTATCAGTGCCAGACACAATACCCCATAATGAGGATAGTCACAGCCCCCTATCAGTGCCAGTCACAGTACCCCATAATGAGGATAGTCACAGCGCCCCCTATCAGAGCCAGCCACAATACCCCATAATGAGGATAGTCACAGCCCCCCCTATCAATGCCAGTCACTGTACCCCATAATGAGGATAGTCACAGCGCCCCCTATCAGTGCCAGCCACAATACCCCATAATGAGGATAGTCACAGCCCCCCCTATCAGTGCCAGACACAATACCCCATAATGAGGATAGTCACAGCGCCCCCTATCAGTGTCAGACACAGTACCCCATAATGAGGATAGTCACAGCGCCCCCTATCAGTTGCAGACACAGTACCCCATAATGAGGATAGTCACAGCCCCCCTATCAGTGCCAGACACAGTACCCCATAATGAGGATAGTCACAGCCCCCCTATCAGTGCTAGACACAGTACCCCATAATGAGGATAGTCACAGCCCCCTATCAGTGCCAGCTACAATACCCCACAGCGAGGATAGTCACAGCCCTCCCATCAGTGCCAGACACAATACCCCATAATGAGGATAGTCACAGCGCCCCCTATCAGTGCCAGACACATACCCCATAATGAGGATAGTCACAGCGCCCCCTATCAGTGCCAGCCACAATACCCCATAATGAGGATAGTCACAGCCCCCCCTATGAGTGCCAGACACAATACCCCATAATGAGGATAGTCACAGCCCCCCTATCAGTGCTAGACACAGAACCCCATAATGAGGATAGTCACAGCGCCCCCTATCAGTGTCAGACACAGTACCCCATAATGAGAATAGTCACAGCCCCCTATCAGTGACAGACACAATACCCCATAGTGAGGATAGTCACAGCCCCCCTATCAGTGCCAGACACAGTACCCCATAATGAGGATAGTCACGCCCCCCTATCAGTGCCAAACACAATACCCCATAATGAGGATAGTCACAGCGCCCCCTATCAGTGCCAGACACTGTACCCCATAATGAGGATAGTCACAGCCCCTATCAGTGCCAGACACAATACCCCATAATGAGGATAGTCACAGCGCCCTATCAGTGCCAGACACTGTACCCCATAATGAGGATAGTCACAGCGCCCCCTATCAGTGCCAGACACTGTACCCCATAATGAGGATAGTCACAGCCCCCTATCAGTGACAGACACAATACCCCATAGTGAGGATAGTCACATCCCCCTATCAGTGCCAGACACAGTACCCCATAATGAGGAGAGTCACAGCCCCCCTATCAGTGCCAAACACAATACCCCATAATGAGGATAGTCACAGCGCCCCCTATCAGTGCCAGACACTGTACCCCATAATGAGGATAGTCACAGCGCCCCCTATCAGTTGCAGACACAGTACCCCATAATGAGGATAGTCACAGCCCCCCTATCAGTGCTAGACACAGTACCCCATAATGAGGATAGTCACAGCCCCCCTATCAGTGTCAGCCACAGTACCCCATAATGAGGATAGTCACGGCGCCCCCTATCAGTTGCAGACACAGTACCCCATAATGAGGATAGTCACAGCCCCCCTATCAGTGCTAGACACAGTACCCAATAATGAGGATAGTCACAGCCCCCTATCAGTGCCAGCTACAATATCCCACAGCGAGGATAGTCACAGCCCTCCCATCAGTGCCAGACACAATACCCCATAATGAGGATAGTCACAGCGCCCCCTATCAGTGTCAGACACAGTACCCCATAATGAGGATAGTCACGGCGCCCCCTATCAGTTGCAGACACAGTACCCCATAATGAGAATAGTCACAGCCCCCCTATCAGTGCTAGACACAGTACCCCATAATGAGGATAGTCACAGCCCCCTATCAGTGCCAGCTACAATACCCCACAGCGAGGATAGTCACAGCCCTCCCATCAGTGCCAGACACAATACCCCATAATGAGGATAGTCACAGCCCCCTATCAGTGCCAGTCACAGTACCCCATAATGAGGATAGTCACAGCGCCCCCTATCAGAGCCAGCCACAATACCCCATAATGAGGATAGTCACAGCCCCCCCTATCAATGCCAGACACTGTACCCCATAATGAGGATAGTCACAGCGCCCCCTATCAGTGCCAGCCACAATACCCCATAATGAGGATAGTCACAGCCCCCCCTATCAGTGCCAGACACAATACCCCATAATGAGGATAGTCACAGCGCCCCCTATCAGTGTCAGACACAGTACCCCATAATGAGGATAGTCACAGCGCCCCCTATCAGTTGCAGACACAGTACCCCATAATGAGGATAGTCACAGCCCCCCTATCAGTGCCAGACACAGTACCCCATAATGAGGATAGTCACAGCCCCCTATCAGTGCTAGACACAGTACCCCATAATGAGGATAGTCACAGCGCCCCCTATCAGTGCCAGACACTGTACCCCATAATGAGGATAGTCACAGCGCTCCCTATCAGTGCCAGAAGCAATACCCCATAATGAGGATAGTCACAGCCCCCTATCAGTGCCAGACACAGTACCCCATAATGAGGATAGTCACAGCCCCTATCAGTGCCAGACACAATACCCCATAATGAGGATAGTCACAGCGCCCCCTATCAGTGTCAGACACAGTACCCCATAATGAGGATAGTCACAGCGCCCCCTATCAGTGCCAGACACAGTACCCCATAATGAGGATAGTCACAGCCCCCCTATCAGTGCTAGACACAGTACCCCATAATGAGGATAGTCACAGCCCCCTATCAGTGCCAGCTACAATACCCCACAGCGAGGATAGTCACAGCCCTCCCTATCAGTGCCAGACACATACCCCATAATGAGGATAGTCACAGCGCCCCCTATCAGTGCCAGCCACAATACCCCATAATGAGGATAGTCACAGCCCCCCCTATCAGTGCCAGACACAATACCCCATAATGAGGATAGTCACAGCCCCCTATCAGTGCCAGTCACAGTACCCCATAATGAGGATAGTCACAGCGCCCCATATCAGAGCCAGCCACAATACCCCATAATGAGGATAGTCACAGCCCCCCCTATCAATGCCAGACACTGTACCCCATAATGAGGATAGTCACAGCGCCCCCTATCAGTGCCAGCCACAATACCCCATAATGAGGATAGTCACAGCCCCCCCTATCAGTGCCAGACACAATACCCCATAATGAGGATAGTCACAGCGCCCCCTATCAGTGTCAGACACAGTACCCCATAATGAGGATAGTCACAGCGCCCCCTATCAGTTGCAGACACAGTACCCCATAATGAGGATAGTCACAGCCCCCCTATCAGTGCCAGGCACAGTACCCCATAATGAGGATAGTCACAGCCCCCCTATCAGTGCTAGACACAGTACCCCATAATGAGGATAGTCACAGCCCCCTATCAGTGCCAGCTACAATACCCCACAGCGAGGATAGTCACAGCCCTCCCATCAGTGCCAGACACAATACCCCATAATGAGGATAGTCACAGCGCCCCCTATCAGTGCCAGACACATACCCCATAATGAGGATAGTCACAGCGCCCCCTATCAGTGCCAGCCACAATACCCCATAATGAGGATAGTCACAGCCCCCCCTATGAGTGCCAGACACAATACCCCATAATGAGGATAGTCACAGCCCCCCTATCAGTGCTAGACACAGTACCCCATAATGAGGATAGTCACAGCGCCCCCTATCAGTGTCAGACACAGTACCCCATAATGAGGATAGTCACAGCCCCCTATCAGTGACAGACACAATACCCCATAGTGAGGATAGTCACAGCCCCCCTATCAGTGCCAGACACAGTACCCCATAATGAGGATAGTCACGCCCCCCCTATCAGTGCCAAACACAATACCCCATAATGAGGATAGTCACAGCGCCCCCTATCAGTGCCAGACACTGTACCCCATAATGAGGATAGTCACAGCCCCTATCAGTGCCAGACACAATACCCCATAATGAGGATAGTCACAGCGCCCTATCAGTGCCAGACACTGTACCCCATAATGAGGATAGTCACAGCGCCCCCTATCAGTGCCAGACACTGTACCCCATAATGAGGATAGTCACAGCCCCCTATCAGTGCCAGACACAGTACCCCATAATGAGGAGAGTCACAGCCCCCCTATCAGTGCCAAACACAATACCCCATAATGAGGATAGTCACAGCGCCCCCTATCAGTGCCAGACACTGTACCCCATAATGAGGAGAGTCACAGCCCCCCTATCAGTGCCAAACACAATACCCCATAATGAGGATAGTCACAGCGCCCCCTATCAGTTGCAGACACAGTACCCCATAATGAGGATAGTCACAGCCCCCTATCAGTGCTAGACACAGTACCCCATAATGAGGATAGTCACAGCCCCCCTATCAGTGCTAGACACAGTAATAATGGTGCCCCATAATGGTGCTCTATAAATAAATAAATAATAATAATGAGGATAGTCACGGCGCCCCCTATCAGTTGCAGACACAGTACCCCATAATGAGGATAGTCACAGCCCCCCTATCAGTGCTAGACACAGTACCCAATAATGAGGATAGTCACAGCCCCCTATCAGTGCCAGCTACAATACCCCACAGCGAGGATAGTCACAGCCCTCCCATCAGTGCCAGACACAATACCCCATAATGAGGATAGTCACAGCGCCCCCTATCAGTGTCAGACACAGTACCCCATAATGAGGATAGTCACAGCCCCCTATCAGTGCCAGCTACAATACCCCACAGCGAGGATAGTCACAGCCCTCCCATCAGTGCCAGACACAATACCCCATAATGAGGATAGTCACAGCCCCCTATCAGTGCCAGTCACAGTACCCCATAATGAGGATAGTCTCAGCGCCCCCTATCAGAGCCAGCCACAATACCCCATAATGAGGATAGTCACAGCCCCCCCTATCAATGCCAGACACTGTACCCCATAATGAGGATAGTCACAGCGCCCCCTATCAGTGCCAGCCACAATACCCCATATGAGGATAGTCACAGCCCCCCCTATCAGTGCCAGACACAATACCCCATAATGAGGATAGTCACAGCGCCCCCTATCAGTGTCAGACACAGTACCCCATAATGAGGATAGTCACAGCGCCCCCTATCAGTTGCAGACACAGTACCCCATAATGAGGATAGTCACAGCCCCCCTATCAGTGCTAGACACAGTACCCCATAATGAGGATAGTCACAGCGCCCCCTATCAGTGCCAGACACTGTACCCCATAATGAGGATAGTCACAGCGCTCCCTATCAGTGCCAGAAGCAATACCCCATAATGAGGATAGTCACAGCCCCCTATCAGTGCCAGACACAGTACCCCATAATGAGGATAGTCACAGCCCCTATCAGTGCCAGACACAATACCCCATAATGAGGATAGTCACAGCGCCCCCTATCAGTGTCAGACACAGTACCCCATAATGAGGATAGTCACAGCGCCCCCTATCAGTGCCAGACACAGTACCCCATAATGAGGATAGTCACAGCCCCCCTATCAGTGCTAGACACAGTACCCCATAATGAGGATAGTCACAGCCCCCTATCAGTGCCAGCTACAATACCCCACAGCGAGGATAGTCACAGCCCTCCCTATCAGTGCCAGACACATACCCCATAATGAGGATAGTCACAGCGCCCCCTATCAGTGCCAGCCACAATACCCCATAATGAGGATAGTCACAGCCCCCCCTATCAGTGCCAGACACAATACCCCATAATGAGGATAGTCACAGCCCCCTATCAGTGCCAGTCACAGTACCCCATAATGAGGATAGTCACAGCGCCCCATATCAGAGCCAGCCACAATACCCCATAATGAGGATAGTCACAGCCCCCCCTATCAATGCCAGACACTGTACCCCATAATGAGGATAGTCACAGCGCCCCCTATCAGTGCCAGCCACAATACCCCATAATGAGGATAGTCACAGCCCCCCCTATCAGTGCCAGACACAATACCCCATAATGAGGATAGTCACAGCGCCCCCTATCAGTGTCAGACACAGTACCCCATAATGAGGATAGTCACAGCGCCCCCTATCAGTTGCAGACACAGTACCCCATAATGAGGATAGTCACAGCCCCCCTATCAGTGCCAGACACAGTACCCCATAATGAGGATAGTCAACAGCCCCCCTATCAGTGCTAGACACAGTACCCCATAATGAGGATAGTCACAGCCCCCTATCAGTGCCAGCTACAATACCCCACAGCGAGGATAGTCACAGCCCTCCCATCAGTGCCAGACACAATACCCCATAATGAGGATAGTCACAGCGCCCCCTATCAGTGCCAGACACATACCCCATAATGAGGATAGTCACAGCGCCCCCTATCAGTGCCAGCCACAATACCCCATAATGAGGATAGTCACAGCCCCCCCTATGAGTGCCAGACACAATACCCCATAATGAGGATAGTCACAGCCCCCCTATCAGTGCTAGACACAGTACCCCATAATGAGGATAGTCACAGCGCCCCCTATCAGTGTCAGACACAGTACCCCATAATGAGGATAGTCACAGCCCCCTATCAGTGACAGACACAATACCCCATAGTGAGGATAGTCACAGCCCCCCTATCAGTGCCAGACACAGTACCCCATAATGAGGATAGTCACGCCCCCCTATCAGTGCCAAACACAATACCCCATAATGAGGATAGTCACAGCGCCCCCTATCAGTGCCAGACACTGTACCCCATAATGAGGATAGTCACAGCCCCTATCAGTGCCAGACACAATACCCCATAATGAGGATAGTCACAGCGCCCTATCAGTGCCAGACACTGTACCCCATAATGAGGATAGTCACAGCGCCCCCTATCAGTGCCAGACACTGTACCCCATAATGAGGATAGTCACAGCCCCCTATCAGTGACAGACACAATACCCCATAGTGAGGATAGTCACATCCCCCTATCAGTGCCAGACACAGTACCCCATAATGAGGAGAGTCACAGCCCCCCTATCAGTGCCAAACACAATACCCCATAATGAGGATAGTCACAGCGCCCCCTATCAGTGCCAGACACTGTACCCCATAATGAGGATAGTCACAGCGCCCCCTATCAGTTGCAGACACAGTACCCCATAATGAGGATAGTCACAGCCCCCTATCAGTGCTAGACACAGTACCCCATAATGAGGATAGTCACAGCCCCCCTATCAGTGTCAGCCACAGTACCCCATAATGAGGATAGTCACGGCGCCCCCTATCAGTTGCAGACACAGTACCCCATAATGAGGATAGTCACAGCCCCCCTATCAGTGCTAGACACAGTACCCAATAATGAGGATAGTCACAGCCCCCTATCAGTGCCAGCTACAATACCCCACAGCGAGGATAGTCACAGCCCTCCCATCAGTGCCAGACACAATACCCCATAATGAGGATAGTCACAGCGCCCCCTATCAGTGTCAGACACAGTACCCCATAATGAGGATAGTCACGGCGCCCCCTATCAGTTGCAGACACAGTACCCCATAATGAGGATAGTCACAGCCCCCCTATCAGTGCTAGACACAGTACCCCATAATGAGGATAGTCACAGCCCCCTATCAGTGCCAGCTACAATACCCCACAGCGAGGATAGTCACAGCCCTCCCATCAGTGCCAGACACAATACCCCATAATGAGGATAGTCACAGCCCCCTATCAGTGCCAGTCACAGTACCCCATAATGAGGATAGTCACAGCGCCCCCTATCAGAGCCAGCCACAATACCCCATAATGAGGATAGTCACAGCCCCCCCTATCAATGCCAGACACTGTACCCCATAATGAGGATAGTCACAGCGCCCCCTATCAGTGCCAGCCACAATACCCCATAATGAGGATAGTCACAGCCCCCCCTATCAGTGCCAGACACAATACCCCATAATGAGGATAGTCACAGCGCCCCCTATCAGTGTCAGACACAGTACCCCATAATGAGGATAGTCACAGCGCCCCCTATCAGTTGCAGACACAGTACCCCATAATGAGGATAGTCACAGCCCCCCTATCAGTGCCAGACACAGTACCCCATAATGAGGATAGTCACAGCCCCCCTATCAGTGCTAGACACAGTACCCCATAATGAGGATAGTCACAGCCCCCTATCAGTGCCAGCTACAATACCCCACAGCGAGGATAGTCACAGCCCTCCCATCAGTGCCAGACACAATACCCCATAATGAGGATAGTCACAGCGCCCCCTATCAGTGCCAGACACATACCCCATAATGAGGATAGTCACAGCGCCCCCTATCAGTGCCAGCCACAATACCCCATAATGAGGATAGTCACAGCCCCCCCTATGAGTGCCAGACACAATACCCCATAATGAGGATAGTCACAGCCCCCCTATCAGTGCTAGACACAGTACCCCATAATGAGGATAGTCACAGCGCCCCCTATCAGTGTCAGACACAGTACCCCATAATGAGGATAGTCACAGCCCCCTATCAGTGACAGACACAATACCCCATAGTGAGGATAGTCACAGCCCCCCTATCAGTGCCAGACACAGTACCCCATAATGAGGATAGTCACGCCCCCCTATCAGTGCCAAACACAATACCCCATAATGAGGATAGTCACAGCGCCCCCTATCAGTGCCAGACACTGTACCCCATAATGAGGATAGTCACAGCCCCTATCAGTGCCAGACACAATACCCCATAATGAGGATAGTCACAGCGCCCTATCAGTGCCAGACACTGTACCCCATAATGAGGATAGTCACAGCGCCCCCTATCAGTGCCAGACACTGTACCCCATAATGAGGATAGTCACAGCCCCCTATCAGTGACAGACACAATACCCCATAGTGAGGATAGTCACATCCCCCTATCAGTGCCAGACACAGTACCCCATAATGAGGAGAGTCACAGCCCCCCTATCAGTGCCAAACACAATACCCCATAATGAGGATAGTCACAGCGCCCCCTATCAGTGCCAGACACTGTACCCCATAATGAGGATAGTCACAGCGCCCCCTATCAGTTGCAAACACAGTACCCCATAATGAGGATAGTCACAGCCCCCCTATCAGTGCTAGACACAGTACCCCATAATGAGGATAGTCACAGCCCCCCTATCAGTGTCAGCCACAGTACCCCATAATGAGGATAGTCACGGCGCTCCCTATCAGTTGCAGACACAGTACCCCATAATGAGGATAGTCACAGCCCCCCTATCAGTGCTAGACACAGTACCCAATAATGAGGATAGTCACAGCCCCCTATCAGTGCCAGATACAATACCCCACAGCGAGGATAGTCACAGCCCTCCCATTAGTGCCAGACACAATACCCCATAATGAGGATAGTCACAGCGCCCCCTATCAGTGTCAGACACAGTACCCCATAATGAGGATAGTCACGGCGCCCCCTATCAGTTGCAGACACAGTACCCCATAATGAGGATAGTCACAGCCCCCCTATCAGTGCTAGACACAGTACCCCATAATGAGGATAGTCACAGCCCCCTATCAGTGCCAGCTACAATACCCCACAGCGAGGATAGTCACAGCCCTCCCATCAGTGCCAGACACAATACCCCATAATGAGGATAGTCACAGCGCCCCCTATCAGTGTCAGACACAGTACCCCATAATGAGGATAGTCACAGCCCCCTATCAGTGACAGACACAATACCCCATAGTGAGGATAGTCACAGCCCCCCTATCAGTTCCAGACACAGTACCCCATAATGAGGATAGTCACAGCCCCCCTATCAGTGCCAAACACAATACCCCATAATGAGGATAGTCACAGCGCCCCCTATCAGTGCCAGACACTGTACCCCATAATGAGGATAGTCACAGCCCCTATCAGTGCCAGACACAATACCCCATAATGAGGATAGTCACAGCGCCCTATCAGTGCCAGACACTGTACCCCATAATGAGGATAGTCACAGCGCCCCCTATCAGTGCCAGACACTGTACCCCATAATGAGGATAGTCACAGCCCCCTATCAGTGACAGACACAATACCCCATAGTGAGGATAGTCACAGCCCCCCCTATCAGTGCCAGACACAGTACCCCATAATGAGGATAGTCACAGCCCCCCTATCAGTGCCAAACACAATACCCCATAATGAGGATAGTCACAGCCCCCTATCAGTGCCAGACACTGTACCCCATAATGAGGATAGTCACAGCCCCCTATCAGTGCCAGCTACAATACCCCACAGCGAGGATAGTCACAGCCCCCCTATCAGTGTCAGACACAGTACCCCATAATGAGGATAGTCACGGCGCCCCCTATCAGTTGCAGACAAAGTACCCCATAATGAGGATAGTCACAGCCCCCCTATCAGTGCTAGACACAGTACCCCATAATGAGGATAGTCACAGCCCCCTATCAGTGCCAGCTACAATACCCCACAGCGAGGATAGTCACAGCCCTCCCACCAGTGCCAGACACAATACCCCATAATGAGGATAGTCACAGCGCCCCCTATCAGTGTCAGACACAGTACCCCATAATGAGGATAGTCACAGCGCCCCCTATCAGTTGCAGACACAGTACCCCATAATGAGGATAGTCACAGCCCCCCTATCAGTGCTAGACACAGTACCCCATAATGAGGATAGTCACAGCCCCCTATCAGTGCCAGCTACAATACCCCGTCAGCGAGGATAGTCACAGCCCTCCCATCAGTGCCAGACACAATACCCCATAATGAGGATAGTCACAGCGCCCCTATCAGTGCCAGACACTGTACCCCATAATGACGATAGTCACAGCCCCCCTATCAGTGCAAGACACAATACCCCATAATGAGGATAGTCACAGCCCCCCTATCAGTGCCAGACACAGTACCCCATAATAAGGATAGTCACAGCCCCCTATCAGTGCCAGACACAATATACCCATAATGAGGATAGTCACAGCGCCCCCTATCAGTGCCAGACACTGTACCCCATAATGAGGATAGTCACAGCCCCCCTATCAGTGCCAGACACAATACCCCATAATGAGGATAGTCACAGCCCCCATATCAGTGCCATGCACAATACCCCATAATGAGGATAGTCACAACCCCCCTATCAGTGCCAGACACAGTACCCCATAATGAGGATAGTCACAGCCCCCCTATCAGTGCCAGACACAGTACCCCATAATGAGGATAGTCACAGCCCCCCTATCAGTGCCAAACACAATACCCCATAATGAGGATAGTCACAGCCCCCCTATCAGTGCCAGACACAGTACCCCATAATGAGGATAGTCACAGCCCCCCTATCAGTGCTAGACACAGTACCCCACAGCGAGGATAGTCACAGCCCTCCCTATCAGTGCCAGACACATACCCCATAATGAGGATAGTCACAGCGCCCCCTATCAGTGCCAGCCACAATACCCCATAATGAGGATAATCACAGCGCTCCCTATCAGTGTCAGACACATACCCCATAATGAGGATAGTCACAGCCCCCCCTATCAGTGCCAGACACAATACCCCATAATGAGGATAATCACAGCGCTCCCTATCAGTGTCAGACACATACCCCATAATGAGGATAGTCACAGCCCCCCCTATCAGTGCCAGACACAATACCCCATAATGAGGATAGTCACAGCCCCCCTATCAGTGCTAGACACATACCCCATAATGAGGATAGTCACAGCGCCCCCTATCAGTGCCAGCCACAATACCCCATAATGAGGATAGTCACAGCCCCCCCTATCAGTGCCAGACACAATACCCCATAATGAGGATAGTCACAGCCCCCCTATCAGTGCCAGACACAATACCCCATAATGAGGATAGTCACAGCCCCCCTATCAGTGCTAGACACATACCCCATAATGAGGATAGTCACAGCGCCCCCTATCAGTGCCAGCCACAATACCCCATAATGAGGATAGTCACAGCCCCCCCTATCAGTGCCAGACACAATACCCCATAATGAGGATAGTCACAGCCCCCCCTATGAGTGCCAGACACAATACCCCATAATGAGGATAGTCACAGCCCCCTATCAGTGCCAGCTACAATACCCCACAGCGAGGATAGTCACAGCCCTCCCATCAGTGCCAGACACAATACCCCATAATGAGGATAGTCACAGCGCCCCCTATCAGTGCCAGACACATACCCCATAATGAGGATAGTCACAGCGCCCCCTATCAGTGCCAGCCACAATACCCCATAATGAGGATAGTCACAGCCCCCCCTATGAGTGCCAGACACAATACCCCATAATGAGGATAATCACAGCGCTCCCTATCAGTGCCAGACACTGTACCCCATAATGAGGATAGTCACAGCCCCCCTATCAGTGCCAGACACAGTACCCCATAATGAGGATAGTCACAGCCCCCCTATCAGTGCTAGACACATACCCCATAACGAGGATAGTCACAGCGCCCCCTATCAGTGCCAGCCACAATACCCCACAGCGAGGATAGTCACAGCCCCCCTATCAGTGCCAGACACAATACCCCATAATGAGGATAGTCACAGCCCCCCTATCAGTGCTAAACACAATACCCCATAATGAGGATAGTCACAGCGCCCCCTATCAGTGCCAGACACTGTACCCCATAATGAGGATAGTCACAGCCCCTATCAGTGCCAGACACAATACCCCATAATGAGGATAGTCACAGCGCCCTATCAGTGCCAGACACTGTACCCCATAATGAGGATAGTCACAGCGCCCTCTATCAGTGCCAGACACTGTACCCCATAATGAGGATAGTCACAGCGCTCCCTATCAGTGCCAGCCACAATACCCCATAATGAGGACAGTCACAGCGCCCCCTATCAGTGCCAGACACTGTACCCCATAATGAGGATAGTCACAGTCCCCTATCAGTGCCAGACACAATACCCCATAATGAGGATAGTCACAGCCCCCCTATCAGTGCCAGACACAATACCCCATAATGAGGATAGTCACAGCGCCCCCTATCAGTTGCAGACACAGTACCCCATAATGAGGATAGTCACAGCCCCCTATCAGTGCTAGACACAGTACCCCATAATGAGGATAGTCACAACCCCCCTATCAGTGCCAGACACAGTACCCCATAATGAGGATAGTCACAGCCCCCCTATCAGTGCTAGACACAGTACCCCATAATGAGGATAGTCACAGCCCCCTATCAGTGCCAGCTACAATACCCCACAGCGAGGATAGTCACAGCCCTCCCATCAGTGCTAGACACAATACCCCATAATGAGGATAGTCACAGCCCCCCTATCAGTGCCAGACACTGTACCCCATAATGACGATAGTCACAGCGCGCCCTATCAGTGCCAGCCACAATACCCCATAATGAGGATAGTCACAGCCCCCCCTATCAGTGCCAGACACATACCCCATAATGAGGATAGTCACAGCGC
Source organism: Anomaloglossus baeobatrachus (assembly GCF_048569485.1). Classification (NCBI taxonomy): domain Eukaryota; kingdom Metazoa; phylum Chordata; class Amphibia; order Anura; family Aromobatidae; genus Anomaloglossus; species Anomaloglossus baeobatrachus. Next base: position 961,330,483 of record NC_134353.1, read on the forward strand.
CCCCTATCAGTGTCAGACACAGTACCCCATAATGAGGATAGTCACAGCGCCCCCTATCAGTTGCAGACACAGTACCCCATAATGAGGATAGTCACAGCCCCCCTATCAGTGCCAGACACAGTACCCCATAATGAGGATAGTCACAGCCCCCCCTATCAGTGCCAGACACAATACCCCATAATGAGGATAGTCACAGCGCCCCCTATCAGTGCCAGACACATACCCCATAATGAGGATAGTCACAGCGCCCCCTATCAGTGCCAGCCACAATACCCCATAATGAGGATAGTCACAGCGCCCCCTATCAGTGCCAGACACAATACCCCATAATGAGGATAGTCACAGCCCCCCTATCAGTGCCAGACACAATACCCCATAATGAGGATAGTCACAGCCCCCCTATCAGTGCCAGACACAGTACCCCATAATGAGGATAGTCACAGCCCCCCTATCAGTGCTAGACACATACCCCATAATGAGGATAGTAACAGCGCCCCCTATCAGTGCTAGCCACAATACCCCATAATGAGGATAGTCACAGCCCCCTATCAGTGCTAGACACAATACCCCATAATGAGGATAGTCACAGCGCCCTATCAGTGCCAGACACAATACCCCATAATGAGATAATGAGGATAGTCACAGCCCAACTATCAGTTCCAGACACAGTACCCCATAATGAGGATAGTCACAGCCCCCTATCAGTGCCAGACACTGTACCCCATAATGAGGATAGTCACAGCCCCCTATCAGTGCCAGACACAATACCCCATAATGAGGATAGTCACAGCCCCCTATCAGTGCCAGACACTGTACCCCATAATGAGGATAGTCACAACCCCCCTATCAGTGCCAGACACAGTACCCCATAATGAGGATAGTCACAGCACCCCCTATCAGTGCCAGACACAATACCCCATAATGAGGATAGTCACAGCGCCCCCTATCAGTGCCAGACACAATACCCCATAATGAGGATAATCACAGCGCTCCCTATCAGTGTCAGACACATACCCCATAATGAGTATAGTCACAGCGCCCCCTATCAGTGCCAGACACTGTACCCCATAATGACGATAGTCACAGCCCCCCTATCAGTGCCAGACACAATACCCCATAATGAGGATAGTCACAGCCCCCCTATCAGTGCAAGACACAGTACCCCATAATGAGGATAGTCACAGCACTCCTATCAGTGCCAGACACAGTACCCCATAATGAGGATAGTCACAGCCCCCCTATCAGTGCTAGACACAGTACCCCATAATGAGGATAGTCACAGCCCCCTATCAGTGCCAGCTACAATACCCCACAGCGAGGATAGTCACAGCCCTCCCATCAGTGCCAGACACAATACCCCATATTGAGGATAGTCACAGCGCCCCCTATCAGTGCCAGACACATACCCCATAATGAGGATAGTCACAGCGCCCCCTATCAGTGCCAGACACAATACCCCATAATGAGGATAGTCACAGCCCCCCTATCAGTGCCAGACACAATACCCCATAATGAGGATAATCACAGCGCTCCCTATCAGTGCCAGACACTGTACCCCATAATGAGGATAGTCACAGCCCCCTATCAGTGCCAGACACAATACCCCATAATGAGGATAGTCACAGCCCCCTATCAGTGCCAGACACAGTACCCCATAATGAGGATAGTCACAGCCCCCTATCAGTGCCAGACACAATACTCCATAATGAGGATAGTCACAGCCCCCTATCAGTGCCAGACACAGTACCCCATAATGAGGATAGTCACAGCCCCCTATCAGTGCCAGACACAATATCCCATAATGAGGATAGTCACAGCGCCCCTATCAGTGCCAGACACAGTACCCAATAATGAGGATAGTCACATCCCCCCTATCAGTGCCAGATACAATACCCCATAATGAGGATAGTCACAGCCCCCCTATCAGTGCCAGACACAGTACCCCATAATGAGGATAGTCACAGCCCCACTATCAGTGCCAGCTACAATACCCCATAATGAGGAGAGTCACAGCCCCCCTATCAGTGCCAGACACAATACCCCATAATGAGGATAGTCACAGCCCCACTATCAGTGCCAGACACAATACCCCATAATGAGGATAGTCACAGCGCCCCTATCAGTGCCAGACACAGTACCCCATAATGAGGATAGTCACATCCCCCCTATCAGTGCCAGATACAATACCCCATAATGAGGAGAGTCACAGCCCCCCTATCAGTGCCAGACACAATACCCCATAATGAGGATAGTCACAGCCCCACTATCAGTGCCAGACACAGTACCCCATAATGAGGATAGTCACAGCCCCCCTATCAGTGCCAGCTACAATACCCCACAGCGAGGATAGTCACAGCCCTCCCATCAGTGCCAGACACAATACCCCATAATGAGGATAGTCACAGCCCCCTATCAGTGCCAGGCACAATACCCCATAATGAGGATAGTCACAGCGCCCCCTATCAGTGCCAGCCACAATACCCCATAATGAGGATAGTCACAGCGCCCCCTATCAGTGCCAGACACAATACCCCATAATGAGGATAGTCACAGCCCCCCTATCAGTGCCAGACACAATACCCCATAATGAGGATAGTCACAGCCCCCCTATCAGTGCCAGACACAGTACCCCATAATGAGGATAGTCACAGCCCCCCTATCAGTGCTAGACACATACCCCATAATGAGGATAGTCACAGCGCCCCCTATCAGTGCCAGCCACAATACCCCATAATGAGGATAGTCACAGCGCCCCCTATCAGTGCCAGCCACAATACCCCATAATGAGGATAGTCACAGCGCCCCCTATCAGTGCCAGACACAATACCCCATAATGAGGATAGTCACAGCCCCCCTATCAGTGCCAGACACAATACCCCATAATGAGGATAGTCACAGCCCCCCTATCAGTGCCAGACACAGTACCCCATAATGAGGATAGTCACAGCCCCCCTATCAGTGCTAGACACATACCCCATAATGAGGATAGTCACAGCCCTCCCATCAGTGCCAGACACAATACCCCATAATGAGGATAGTCACAGCCCCCTATCAGTGCCAGACACTGTACCCCATAATGAGGATAGTCACAGCCCCCTATCAGTGCCAGACACAGTACCCCATAATGAGGATATTCACAGCCCAACTATCAGTGCCAGACACAGTACCCCATAATGAGGATAGTCACAGCCCCCTATCAGTGCCAGACACTGTAACCCATAATGAGGATAGTCACAGCCCCCTATCAGTGCCAGACACAAAACCCCATAATGAGGATAGTCACAGCCCCCTATCAGTGCCAGACACAATACCCCATAATGAGGATAGTCACAGCCCCCTATCAGTGCCAGACACTGTACCCCATAATGAGGATAGTCACAACCCCCCTATCAGTGCCAGACACAGTACCCCATAATGAGGATAATCACAGCGCTCCCTATCAGTGTCAGACACATACCCCATAATGAGGATAGTCAAAGCCCCCTATCAGTGCCAGACACTGTACCCCATAATGACGATAGTCACAGCCCCCCTATCAGTGCCAGACACAATACCCCATAATGAGGATAGTCACAGCCCCCCTATCAGTGCCAGACACAGTACCCCATAATGAGGATAGTCACAGCCCCCCTATCAGTGCCAGACACAGTACCCCATAATGAGGATAGTCACAGCCCCCCTATCAGTGCTAGACACAGTACCCCATAATGAGGATAGTCACAGCCCCCCTATCAGTGCCAGACACAATACCCCATAATGAGGATAGTCACAGCCCCCCTATCAGTGCCAGCTACAATACCCCACAGCGAGGATAGTCACAGCCCTCCCATCAGTGCCAGACACAATACCCCATAATGAGGATAGTCACAGCGCCCCCTATCAGTGCCAGACACATACCCCATAATGAGGATAGTCACAGCGCCCCCTATCAGTGCCAGCCACAATACCCCATAATGAGGATAGTCACAGCCCCCCCTACCAGTGCCAGACACAATACCCCATAATGAGGATAATCACAGCGCTCCCTATCAGTGCCAGACACTGTACCCCATAATGAGGATAGTCACAGCCCCCTATCAGTGCCAGACACAGTACCCCATAATGAGGATAGTCACAGCCCCCTATCAGTGCTAGACACATACCCCATAATGAGGATAGTCACAGCGCCCCCTATCAGTGCCAGCCACAATACCCCACAGTGAGGATAGTCACAGCCCTCCCATCAGTGCCAGACACAATACCCCATAATGAGGATAGTCACAGCGCCCCTTATCAGTGCCAGACACATACCCCATAATGAGGATAGTCACAGCGCCCCCTATCAGTGCCAGCCACAATACCCCATAATGAGGATAGTCACAGCCCCTATCAGTGCCAGACACAATACCCCATAATGAGATAATGAGGATAGTCACAGCCCAACTATAAGTGCCAGACACAGTCCCCCATAATGAGGATAGTCACAGCCCCCTATCAGTGCCAGACACTGTACCCCATAATGAGGATAGTCACAGCCCCCTATCAGTGCCAGACACAATACCCCATAATGAGGATAGTCACAGCCCCCCTATCAGTGCCAGACACAGTACCCCATAATGAGGATAGTCACAGCGCCCCTATCAGTGCCAGACACAGTACCCAATAATGAGGATAGTCACAGCCCCCCTATCAGTGCCAGATACAATACCCCATAATGAGGATAGTCACAGCCCCCCTATCAGTGCCAGACACAGTACGCCATAATGAGGAGAGTCACAGCCCCCCTATCAGTGCCAGACACAATACCCCATAATGAGGATAGTCACAGCCCCCCTATCAGTGCCAGACACAGTACCCCATAATGACGATAGTCACAGCCCCCTATCAGTGCCAGACACAATACCCCATAATGAGGATAGTCACAGCCCCCCTATCAGTGCCAGACACTGTACCCCATAATGAGGATAGTCACAGCGCCCCCTATCAGTGCCAGCCACAATACCCCATAATGAGGATAGTCACAGCGCCCCCTATCAGTGCCAGACACAGTACCCCATAATGAGGATAGTCACAGCCCCCCTATCAGTGCCAGCCACAATACCCCATAATGAGGATAGTCACAGCCCCCTATCAGTGCCAGACACAATACCCCATAATGAGATAATGAGGATAGTCACAGCCCAACTATCAGTGCCAGACACAGTACCCCATAATGAGGATAGTCACAGCCCCCTATCAGTGCCAGCCACAATACCCCATAATGAGGATAGTCACAGCCCCCTATCAGTGCCAGACACAATACCCCATAATGAGATAATGAGGATAGTCACAGCCCCCCTATCAGTGCCAGACACAGTACCCCATAATGAGGATAGTCACAGCCCCCTATCAGTGCCAGACACTGTACCCCATAATGAGGATAGTCACAGCCCCCTATCAGTGCCAGACACAATACCCCATAATGAGGATAGTCACAGCCCCCCTATCAGTGCCAGACACTGTACCCCATAATGAGGATAGTCACAGCCCCCTATCAGTGCCAGACACAGTACCCCATAATGAGGATAGTCACAGCCCCCTATCAGTGCCAGACACAATATCCCATAATGAGGATATTCACAGCCCCCTATCAGTGCCAGACACTGTACCCCATAATGAGGATAGTCACAACCCCCCTATCAGTGCCAGACACAATACCCCATAATGAGGATAGTCACAGCCCCCCTATCAGTGTCAGACACAATACCCCATAATGAGGATAGTCAAAGCGCTCCCTATCAGTGCCAGACACAATACCCCATAATGAGGATAGTCACAGCGCCCCCTATCAGTGCCAGACACTGTACCCCATAATGACGATAGTCACAGCCCCCCTATCAGTGCCAGACACAATACCCCATAATGAGGATAGTCACAGCCCCCCTATCAGTGCCAGACACAGTACCCCATAATGAGGATAGTCACAGCCCCCCTATCAGTGCCAGACACAGTACCCCATAATGAGGATAGTCACAGCCCCCCTATCAGTGCTAGACACAGTACCCCATAATGAGGATAGTCACAGCCCCCTATCAGTGCCAGCTACAATACCCCACAGCGAGGATAGTCACAGCCCTCCCATCAGTGCCAGACACAATACCCCATAATGAGGATAGTCACAGCGCCCCCTATCAGTGCCAGACACATACCCCATAATGAGGATAGTCACAGCGCCCCCTATCAGTGCCAGCCACAATACCCCATAATGAGGATAGTCACAGCCCCCCTATCAGTGCCAGATACAATACCCCATAATGAGGATAGTCACAGCCCCCTCTATCAGTGACAGACACAGTACCCCATAATGAGGATAGTCACAGCCCCCCTATCAGTGCCAGATACAATACCCCATAATGAGGATAGTCACAGCCCCCTCTATCAGTGCCAGACACAATACCCCATAATGAGGATAGTCACAGCCCCCCTATCAGTGCCAGACACAATACCCCATAATGAGGATAGTCACAGCCCTCCTATCAGTGCCAGACACAGTACCCCATAATGAGGATAGTCACAGCCCCCCTATCAGTGCCATACACAATACCCCATAATGAGGATAGTCACAGCCCCCCTATCAGTGCCAGACACTGTACCCCATAATGAGGATAGTCACAGCGCCCCCTATCAGTGCCAGACACTGTACCCCATAATGAGGATAGTCACAGCCCCCCGATCAGTGCCAGACACAATACCCCATAATGAGGATAGTCACAGCCCTCCTATCAGTGCCAGACACAGTACCCCATAATGAGGATAGTCACAGCCCCCCTATCAGTGCCATACACAATACCCCATAATGAGGATAGTCACAGCCCCCCTATCAGTGCCAGACACAATACCCTACAGCGAGGATATTCACAGCCCCCCCTATCAGTGCCAGCCACAATACCCCATAATGAGGAGCGTCACAGCCCCCTATCAGTGCCAGACACAATACCCCATAATGAGGATAGTCACAAGGCTCCCTATCAGTGCCAGACACAATACCCCATAATGAGGATAGTCACAGCGCTCCCTATCAGTGTCAGACACAATACCCCATAATGAGGATAGTCACAGCGCTCCCTATCAGTGCCAGACACAATACCCCATAATGAGGATAGTCACAGCCCCCTATCAGTGCCAGACACAATACCCCATAATGAGGATAGTCACAGCGCCCCCTATCAGTGTCAGACACTGTACCCCATAATGAGGATAGTCACAGCCCCCCTATCAGTGCCAGACACAATACCCCATAATGAGGATCGTCACAGCCCCCTATCAGTGCCAGACACAATACCCCATAATGAGGATAGTCACAAGGCTCCCTATCAGTGCCAGACACAATACCCCATAATGAGGATAGTCACAGCGCTCCCTATCAGTGCCAGACACAATACCCCATAATGAGGATAGTCACAGCGCTCCCTATCAGTGCCAGACACAATACCCCATAATGAGGATAGTCACAGCCCCCTATCAGTGCCAGACACAATACCCCATAATGAGGATAGTCACAGCGCCCCCTATCAGTGTCAGACACTGTACCCCATAATGAGGATAGTCACAGCCCCCCTATCAGTGCCAGACACAATACCCCATAATGAGGATAGTCACAGCCTCCCTATCAGTGCCAGCCACAATACCCCATAATGAGGATAGTCACAGCGCTCCCTATCAGTGCCAGACACAATACCCCATAATGAGGATAGTCACAGCGCCCCCTATCAGTGCCAGACACAATACCCCATAATGAGGATAGTCACAGCCCCCCCTATCAGTGCCAGACACAATACCCCATAATGAGGATAGTCACAGTCCCCCTATCAGTGCCAGACACAATACCCCATAATGAGGATAGTCACACACTGCAAAACATCCCTGCGCCCACTGCAAAACATCCCTGCGCCCACTGCAAAACATCCCTACACCCACTGCAAAATGTCCCTGCACCCACTGCAAAACGTCCCTGCACCCACTGCAAAACATCCCTGCACCCACTGCAAAGCGTCCCTGCGCCCACTGCAAAACGTCCCTGCGCCCACTGCAAAACATCCCTGCACCCACTGCAAAACGTCCCTGCACCCACTGCAAAACGTCCCTGGACCCACTACAAAACGTCCCTGCGCCCACTGCAAAACGTCCCTGCACCCACTACAAAACGTCCCTGCGCCCACTGCAAAACTTCCCTGCGCCCACTGCAAAACATCCCTGCGCCCACTGCAAAACGTCCCTGCACCCACTGCAAAACATCCCTGCACCCACTGCAAAACGTCCTTGCACCCACTGCAAAACATCCCTGCACCCACTGCAAAACGTCCTTGCACCCACTGCAAAACGTCCCTGCACCCACTGCAAAACGTCCCTGCACCCACTACAAAACGTCCCTGCGCCCACTGCAAAACTTCCCTGCGCCCACTGCAAAACATCCCTGCGCCCACTGCAAAACGTCCCTGCACCCACTGCAAAACATCCCTGCACCCACTGCAAAACGTCCTTGCACCCACTGCAAAACATCCCTGCGCCCACTGCAAAACATCCCTGCGCCCACTGCAAAACGTCCCTGCACCCACTGCAAAACGTCCCTGCACCCACTGCAAAACGTCCCTGCACCAACTGCAAAACATCCCTTCGCCCACTGCAAAACATCCCTGCACCCACTGCAAAACATCCCTGCACCCACTGCAAAACATCCCTGCACCCACTGCAAAACATCCCTGCGCCCACTGCAAAACATCCCTGCGCCCACTGCAAAACACCCCTGCGCCCACTGCAAAACATCCCTGCACCCACTGCAAAACATCCATGCACCCACTGCAAAACATCCCTGCGTCCACATTGCAAAACATCCCTGCGCCCACTGCAAAACATCCCTGCGCCCACTGCAAAACATCCCTGCGCCCACTGCAAAACATCCCTGCGTCCACACTGCAAAACATCCCTGCGCCCACTGCAAAACATCCCTGCGCCCACTCCAAAACATCCTTGCACCCACTGCAAAACATCCCTACACCCACTGCAAAATGTCCCTGCACCCACTGCAAAACGTCCCTGCACCCACTGCAAAACATCCCTGCACCCACTGCAAAACGTCCCTGCACCCACTGCAAAACATCCCTGCGCACACTGCAAAACATCCCTGCACCCACTGCAAAACGTCCCTGCACCCACTGCAAAACGTCCCTGCACCCACTGCAAAACGTCCCTGCGCCCACTGCAAGGGACCCGAGAAATGCCCCAACCACTACATAACCATATCCACCGGGGAAATACAATTACAGGACTAACCGAGTTGTGTACCTAATCTCACAATGTCTCATACTGATTGCTGAGCTGTGTATCTAATCCTCTCCTGTTTGATACTGTCTGCTGAGCTGTGTATCTATTCCTCTCCTGTGTGATACTGTCTGCTGAGCCATGTATCTAATCCTCTCCTGTGTGATACTGTCTGCTGAGCTGTGTATCTAATCCTCTCCTGTGTGATACTGTCTGCTGAGCTGTGTATCTATTCCTCTCCTGTGCGATACTGTCTGCTGAGCTGTGTATCTAATCCTACCCTGTGTGATACTGTCTGCTGAGCTGTGTATCTAATCCTATCCTGTGTGATACTGTCTGCTGAGCTGTGTATCTAATCCTCTCCTGTGCGATACTGTCTGCTGAGCTGTGTATCTAATCCTGTCCTGTGTGATACTATCTGCTGAGCTGTGTATCTAATCCTCTCCTGTGTGATACTGTCTGCTGAGCTGTGTATCTAATCCTCTCCTGTGTGATACTGTCTGCTGAGCCGTGTATCTAATCCTCTCCTGTGTTATATTGTCTGCTGAGCCGTGTATCTAATCCTATCCTGTGTGATACTGTCTGCTGAGCTGTGTATCTAATCCTCTCCTGTTTGATACTGTCTGCTGAGCCGTGTATCTAATCCTCTCCTGTGTGATACTGTCCACAGAGCTGTGTATCTAATCCTCTCCTGTGTGATACTGTGTGCTGAGCTGTGTATCTAATCCTCTCCTGTGTGATACTGTCTGCTGAGCCGTGTATCTAATCCTATCCTGTGTGATACGCTGCTGAGCTGTGTATCTAATCCTCTCCTGTGTGATACTGTCTTCTGAGCTGTGTATCTATTCCTCTCCTGTGTGATACTGTCTGCTGAGCTGTGTATCTAATCCTCTCCTGTTTTACATTGTCCATAGAGCCGTGTATCTAATCCTCTACTGTGTGATACTGTCTGCTGAGCTGTGTATCTAATCCTATCCTGTGTGATACTGTCTGCTGAGCTGTGTATCTAATCCTCTTCTGTGTGATACTGTCTGCTGAGCTGTGTATCTAATCCTCTCCTGTGTGATACTGTCTGCTGAGCCGTGTATGTAATCCTCTCCTGTGTGATACTGTCCACAGAGCTGTGTATCTAATCCTATCCTGTGTGATACTGTCTGCTGAGCTGTGTATCTAATCCTATCCTGTGTGATACTGTCTGCTGAGCTGTGTATCTAATCCTCTCCTGTGTGATACTGTCTGTTGAGCTGTGTATCTAATCCTATCCTGTGTGATACTGTCTGCTGAGCTGTCTATCTAATCCTCTCTTGTGTGATACTGTCTGCTGAGCCGTGTATCTAATCCTATTCTGTGTGATACTGTCTGCTGAGCTGTATATCTAATCCTAGCCTGTGTGATACTGTCCACAGAGCTGTGGATCTAATCCTCTCCTGTGTGATACTGTCTGCTGAGCTGTGTATCTAATCCTCTCCTGTGTGATACTGTCTGCTGAGCTGTGGATCTAATCCTCCCCTGTGTGATACTGTCTGCTGAGCTGTGTATCTAATCCTATCCTGTGTGATACTGTCTGCTGAGCTGTGGATCTAATCCTCTCCTGTGTGATACTGTCTGCTGAGCTGTGTATCTAACCCTCTCCTGTGTGATACTGTCTGCTGAGCTGTGTATCTAATCCTAGCCTGTGTGATACTGTCTGCTGAGCTGTATATCTAATCCTCTCATGTGTGATACTGTCTGCTGAGCTGTGTATCTAATCCTAGCCTGTGTGATACTGTCTGCTGAGCTGTGTATCTAATCCTCTCCTGTGTAATATTGTCTGCTGAGCCGTGTATCTAATCCTCTCCTGTGTGATACTGTCTGCTGAGCTGTGTATCTAATCCTAGCCTGTGTGATACTGTCTGCTGAGCTGTGTATCTAATCCTCTCCTGTGTTATATTGTCTGCTGAGCCGTGTATCTAATCCTATCCTGTGTGATACTGTCTGCTGAGCTGTGTATCTAATCCTCTCCTGTTTGATACTGTCTGCTGAGCCGTGTATCTAATCCTATCCTGTGTGATACGCTGCTGAGCTGTGTATCTAATCCTCTCCTGTGTGATACTGTCTTCTGAGCTGTGTATCTATTCCTCTCCTGTGTGATACTGTCTGCTGAGCTGTGTATCTAATCCTCTCCTGTTTTATATTGTCCATAGAGCCGTGTATCTAATCCTCTACTGTGTGATACTGTCTGCTGAGCTGTGTATCTAATCCTATCCTGTGTGATACTGTCTGCTGAGCTGTGTATCTAATCCTCTTCTGTGTGATACTGTCTGCTGAGCTGTGTATCTAATCCTAGCCTGTGTGATACTGTCTGCTGAGCTGTGTATCTAATCCTCTCCTGTGTGATACTGTCTGCTGAGCTGTGTATCTAATCCTCTCCTGTGTAATACTGTCTGCTGAGCCGTGTATCTAATCCTCTCCTGTGTGATACTGTCTGCTGAGCTGTGTATCTAATCCTAGCCTGTGTGATACTGTCTGCTGAGCTGTGTATCTAATCCTCTCCTGTGTGATACTGTCTGCTGAGCTGTGTATCTAATCCTACCCTGTGTGGTACTGTCTGCTGAGCCGTGTATCTAATCCTCTCCTGTGTGATACTGTCTGCTGAGCTATGTATCTAATCCTATCCTGTGTGATACTGTATGCTGAGCTGTGTATCTAATCCTCTCCTGTGTGATACTGTCTGCTGAGCCGTGTATCTAATCCTACCCTGTGTGGTACTGTCTGCTGAGCTGTGTATCTAATCCTCTCCTGTGTGATACTGTCTGCTGAGCTGTGTATCTAATCCCCTCCTGTGTGATACTGTCTGCTGAGCCGTGTATCTAATCCTCTCCTGTGTGATACTGTCTGCTGAGCTGTGTATCTAATCCCCTCCTGTGTGATACTGTCTGCTGAGCCGTGTATCTAATCCTCTCCTGTGTGATACTGTCTGCTGAGCTGTGTATCTAATCCTACCCTGTGTGGTACTGTCTGCTGAGCTGTGTATCTAATCCTCTCCTGTGTGATACTGTCTGCTGAGCTGTGTATCTAATCCTATCCTGTGTGATACTGTCTGCTGAGCTGTCTATCTAATCCTCTCCTGTGTGATACTGTCTGCTGAGCCGTGTATCTAATCCTATTCTATGTGATACTGTCTGCTGAGCTGTGTATCTAATCCCCTCCTGTGTGATACTGTCTGCTGAGCTGTATCTAAGCCTATGATATAATCATGCAGTAGTGTAAGGCTATGTTCACACGCGGCATCTCTTACTGCGTTTTTGAGGTCCCAGAGACGCCCCCAGATGCAGCGTTTCCTTCCCCAGCAAAGTCTATGACATTTCTATGTTGCTGTTCGCACTGTGCATCTTTTTTGGGCTGCATTGTTGAAGACGTAGCTAAGATGCAGCAGGTCACTTCTTTTTGCTTCTTGTCTTTGCGTTTCGGAGGACTGGCAGATCACTTACCCGCTGACTCGGGGTCGTGGGGGATTGATCCCTGGCACCTGGTTAGATGCCGGTTCCCATAAAGTCAATGGGGACCAGAATCTGGCGCAAAGGGGTAGGAGCAAGCGCTTCATACTTACCGAATCACCGGGGGCGGCTGTCATTCACTTCCCGGGCCGCTCATTACCTTCATTGCTTTCCTCGCCCACCAGTGACTGTGATTGGTTGCAGTCAGACGAGTCCCCCCACCCTGAGTGACAGCATGTCTGACTTGAACCAATCACTGACGCCAGTGGGCGGGTCTATATCATACAGTGAAATAAATAAACAAAATTGGCGCAGGATCCCCCCCATATTTTGATACCAGCACAGATAAACCCAACAGCTGGGGGCTGAAATTCTCAGACTGGGGAATACCCACTATTATTGGGCTCCCCCCAGCCTAAAAATATCTGCCAGCAGCTGCCTGAAACTGCCACATCATTAGATGCTACAGTCCCAGCACTTTACCCGGCTCTTCCTGCATTGCCCTGGTGCGGTGGCAATCGGGGTAATTAGGAGTTAATAACAGTCCACATCTGCCACTAAGCCCTAGATTAGTAGTGGGAGCGACTATGACATCGTCCAATCAGTAATCTGTAAGTGAAATGAAATGAACACAAACACCTAAATAATCCTTTATTTGGAATAAAATACAAAAAAGCCCCCCTTTCACCACTTTATTAACCCCAACACACCACTGCAGGTCTGACGTAATCCACACGAGGTCCCACGATGCTTTAAGCTCTGCTACATCTGATGCTTACAGCAAGCGCAACTGAAGTGAGCCGCGCGCTCAGCAGTGATGTCACTCACAGCATGTTCACAGCCTCCACCTGTGACAGCAAATCACCTAAGTGACATCCCGCTGATCCCGTGGCTCACTTCAGTTGCGGCCTGATTTGCGGTCACAGGTGGAGGACTCCAGCTGTAGCCGCGGGTAACCTGATGGATGTCACCACTGACAGCGCAACTCACTTCAGCTGCAGCCTGAATCTCACAGGGACAGTCTTGATCTATGGAGCTCACTGTCAGCTTCAGATGTAGCAGAGCTGGAAAGGTCGTGGGACTTCGTGTGGATTACGTCGGACCTGGAGTCGTGTTTGGGGGGTGTTAATAAAGTGGTGAAAGAGGGTGTTTTTTTATCTTTTATTTCATATTTCATATTTTAACCATCGCAGTGTTTCTATAAATCATCAGATCTCATGTGAACAAACTCTAAACCTGAGGACGCGGGACGGTGCGGCCAACGCGAGCGGCTGCAGATAGGAGCGGCACGGGACTAACGTCGCTCTTCACCGTACACGGAGCGGAGCGCCCCAGGAGTGTCATGTGTGTCTGATAAGTCTGCAGGGAGCAGTCAGGAGCCGGAGGGACAGAGGGACGGAGAGTCGGAGGGACAGAGGGATGGAGTGAAAGAGCGACAGAGAGACGGAGGGACAGGGGGACGGAGTGAAAGAGGGACGGAAAGACGGAGGGACAGAGGCACAGAGTGAAAGAGGGACGGAGAGAAAGAGGGACGGAGAGACGGAGGGACAGGGGGACGGAGTGAAAGAGGGACGGAGAGACCGCGGGACGGAGTGAAAGAGGGACGGAGAGACAGAGGGACAGGGGGACGGAGTGAAAGAGGGACAGAGAGACAGAGGGACAGGGGGACGGAGTAAAAGAGGGGCGGAGAGACAGGGGGACGGAGTGAAAGAGGGACGGAGAGACGGAGGGACAGAGGCACGGAGTGAAAGAGGGACGGAGAGACGGAGGGACAGGGGGACGGAGTAAAAAGGGGACGGAGTAAAAAAGGGACGGAGAGACGGAGGGACAGAGTGAAAGAGGGACGGAGAGACAGAGGGACAGGGGGACGGAGTGAAAAAGGGACGGAGAGACGGAGGGACAGGGGGACGGAGTGAAAGAGGGGAGGAGAGACAGGGGGACGGAGTGAAAGAGGGACGGAGAGACGGAGTGACAGGGAGACAGAGTGATAGAGGGACTGAGAGACGGAGGGACAGAGGCACGGAGTGAAAGAGGGACGGAGAGACGGAGGGACAGGGGGACGGAGTAAAAAGGGGACGGAGTAAAAAAGGGACGGAGAGACGGAGGGACAGAGTGAAAGAGGGACGGAGAGACGGAGGGACAGGGGGACGGAGTGAAAAAGGGACGGAGAGACGGAGGGACAGAGTGAAAGAGGGACGGAGAGACGGAGGGACAGGGGGACGGAGTGAAAAAGGGACGGAGAGACGGAGGGACAGGGGGATGGAGTGAAAAAGGGACGGAGAGACGGAGGGACAGGGGGACGGAGTGAAAAAGGGACAGAGAGACGGAGTGAAAGAGGGACGGAGAGACGGAGGGACAGGGAGAAGGAGTGAAAGAGGGATGGAGAGACGGAGGGACAGGGGGACGGAGTGAAAGAAGGACGGAGAGACAGAGGGACAGGGGGACGAAGTAAAAAAGGGACGGAGAGACGGAGGGACAGGGGGACGGAGTGAAAGAGGGACGGAGAGACGGAGGGATAGGGGGACGGAGTGATAGAGGGACGAAGAGACGGAGGGACAGGGGGACGGAGTGAAAAAGGGATGGAGAGACGGAAGGACAGAGTGAAAGAGGGACGGAGAGATGGAGGGACAGGGGGACGGAGTGATAGAGGGACGAAGAGACGGAGGGACAGGGGGACGGAGTGAAAAAGGGACGGAGAGACGGAAGGACAGAGTGAAAGAGGGACGGAGAGATGGAGGGACAGGGGGACGGAGTGAAAAATGGATGGAGAGACGGAGGGACAGGGGGACGGAGTGAAAAAGGGACGGAGAGACGGAGGGACGGAGTGAAAGAGGGACGGAGAGACGGAGGGACAGGGGGACGGAGTGAAAGAGGGATGGAGAGACGGAGGGACAGGGGGACGGAGTGAAAAAGGGACGGAGAGACGGAGGGACAGGGGGACGGAGTGAAAAAGGGATGGAGAGACGGAGGGACAGGGGGACAGAGTGAAAAAGGGACGGAGAGACGGAGGGACGGAGTGAAAGAGGGACGGAGAGACGGAGGGACAGGGGGACAGAGTGAAAGAGGGATGGAGAGACGGAGGGACAGGGGGACGGAGTGAAAAAGGGACGGAGAGACAGAGGGACAGGGGGACGAAATGAAAAAGGGACGAGAGACGGAAAGAGAGGGGGACGGAGTGAAAGAGGGACGGAGAGACGGAGGGATAGAGGGACGGAGTGAAAGAGAGACGGAGAGATGGAGGGACAGGGGGACGGAGTGAAAGAGAGACGGAGGGAAAGGGGGACGGAGTGAAAGAGGAACACAGAGACAGAGGGACAGGGAGACGGAGTGAAAGAGGAACAGAGAGACAGAGGGACAGGGGGACAGAGTGAAAGAGGGACGGAGGGACAGGGGGATGGAGTGAAAGAGGGACGGAGAGACGGAGGGACAGGGGGACGGAGTGAAAAAGGGACGGAGAGACGAAGGGACAGGGGGACGGAGTGAAAGAGGGACGAAGAGACAAAGGGACAGGGGGACGGAGTGATAGAGGGACGAAGAGACAAAGGGACAGGGGGACGGAGTGATAGAGGGACGAAGAGACAAAGGGACAGGGGGACGGAGTGATAGAGGGACGAAGAGACAAAGGGACAGGGGGACAGAGTGAAAGAGGGACGAAGGGACAGGGGGACAGAGTGATAGAGGGACGAAGAGACAAAGGGACAGGGGGATGAAGTGAAAGAGGGACAGAGGGACGAAGTGAAGAAGGGACGAAGTGAAAGAGGGACAGATGGACGGAGTGAAAAAGGATGGAGGGATAGATTGACGGAGTGACAGAGGGACGAAGAGACGAAGTGACAGAGGGACGGAAAGAAGGAGGAACATGGGTGTCTTTGCATGGCAGTTTGCTTAGCAAATATATAAAGAGAAAGTCAACAGCAACGAAGGAAATCACAGAATGGATTAATGCAGAACGTAAATAATAAAATCCTCATCCACCCCAACCAATCCAACTGCACCGCACGCCGCAAACACTGCTATATATAGGGGCAGTATTATAGTACCTATATTATGGTACATAGGGGCAGTATTATAGTAGCTATATTATGGTACATAGGGGCAGTATTATAGTAGTTATATTCTTGTATATAGGGGCAGTATTATAGTAGTTATATTCTTGTACATAGGGGCAGTATTATAGTAGTTATATTCTTGTATATAGGGACAGTATTATAGTAGTTATATTCTTGTATATAGGGGGCAGTATTATAGTAGTTATATTCTTGTATATAGGGACAGTATTATAGTAGTTATATTCTTGTATATAGGGGGCAGTATTATAGTAGTTATATTCTTGTATATAGGGGCAGTATTATAGTAGTTATATTCTTGTATATAGGAGCAGTATTATAGTAGTTATATTCTTGTACATAGGGGGCAGTATTATAGTAGTTATATTCTTGTACATAGGGGCAGTATTATAGTAGTTATATTCTTGTACATAGGGGCAGTATTATAGTAGTTATATTCTTGTATATAGGGGCAGTATTATAGTAGTTATATTCTTGTATATAGGGGCAGTATTATAGTAGTTATATTCTTGTACATAGGGGCAGTATTATAGTAGTTATATTCTTGTATATAGGGGGCAGTATTATAGTAGTTATATTCTTGTATATAGGGGCAGTATTATAGTAGTTATATTCTTGTACATAGGAGCAGTATTATAGTAGTTATATTCTTGTATATAGGGGGCAGTATTATAGTAGTTATATTCTTGTATATAGGGACAGTATTATAGTAGTTATATTCTTGTACATAGGGGCAGTATTATAGTAGTTATATTCTTGTACATAGGGGCAGTATTATAGTAGTTATATTCTTGTACATAGGGGCAGTATTATAGTAGTTATATTCTTGTATATAGGGGGCAGTATTATAGTAGTTATATTCTTGTATATAGGGGCAGTATTATAGTAGTTATATTCTTGTATATAGGGACAGTATTATAGTAGTTATATTCTTGTACATAGGGGCAGTATTATAGTAGTTATATTCTTGTATATAGGGGCAGTATTATAGTAGTTATATTCTTGTACATAGGGGCAGTATTATAGTAGTTATATTCTTGTACATAGGGGGCAGTATTATAGTAGTTATATTCTTGTACATAGGGGGCAGTATTATAGTAGTTATATTCTTGTACATAGGGGCAGTATTATAGTAGTTATATTCTTGTATATAGGGGCAGTATTATAGTAGTTATATTCTTGTATATAGGGGCAGTATTATAGTAGTTATATTCTTGTATATAGGGGTAGTATTATAGTAGTTATATTCTTGTACATAGGGGCAGTATTATAGTAGTTATATTCTTGTATATAGGGACAGTATTATAGTAGTTATATTCTTGTATATAGGGGGCAGTATTATAGTAGTTATATTCTTGTATATAGGGGCAGTATTATAGTAGTTATATTCTTGTATATAGGAGCAGTATTATAGTAGTTATATTCTTGTATATAGGGACAGTATTATAGTAGTTATATTCTTGTATATAGGGGGCAGTATTATAGTAGTTATATTCTTGTATATAGGGGCAGTATTATAGTAGTTATATTCTTGTACATAGGAGCAGTATTATAGTAGTTATATTCTTGTATATAGGGGGCAGTATTATAGTAGTTATATTCTTGTATATAGGGACAGTATTATAGTAGTTATATTCTTGTACATAGGGGCAGTATTATAGTAGTTATATTCTTGTACATAGGGGCAGTATTATAGTAGTTATATTCTTGTACATAGGGGCAGTATTATAGTAGTTATATTCTTGTATATAGGGGGCAGTATTATAGTAGTTATATTCTTGTATATAGGGGCAGTATTATAGTAGTTATATTCTTGTATATAGGGACAGTATTATAGTAGTTATATTCTTGTACATAGGGGCAGTATTATAGTAGTTATATTCTTGTATATAGGGGCAGTATTATAGTAGTTATATTCTTGTACATAGGGGCAGTATTATAGTAGTTATATTCTTGTACATAGGGGGCAGTATTATAGTAGTTATATTCTTGTACATAGGGGGCAGTATTATAGTAGTTATATTCTTGTACATAGGGGCAGTATTATAGTAGTTATATTCTTGTATATAGGGGCAGTATTATAGTAGTTATATTCTTGTATATAGGGGCAGTATTATAGTAGTTATATTCTTGTATATAGGGGTAGTATTATAGTAGTTATATTCTTGTACATAGGGGCAGTATTATAGTAGTTATATTCTTGTACACAGGGGCAGTATTATAGTAGTTATATTCTTGTACATAGGGAGCAGTATTATAGTAGTTATATTCTTGTATATAGGGGCAGTATTATAGTAGTTATATTCTTGTACATAGGGGGCAGTATTATAGTAGTTATATTCTTGCATATAGGGGCAGTATTATAGTAGTTATATTCTTGTATATAGGGGGCAGTATTATAGTAGTTATATTCTTGTACATGGGGCAGTATTATAGTAGTTGTATTCTTGTATATAGGGGGCAGTATTATAGTAGTTATATTCTTGTACATAGGGGCAGTATTATAGCAGTTATATCCCTGTATATAGGGGCAGTATTATAGTAGTTATATTCTTGTACATAGAGGCAGTATTATAGCAGTTATATCCCTGTATATAGGGGGCAGTATTATAGTAGTTATATTCTTGTATATAGGGGGCAGTATTATAGTAGTTATATTCTTGTACATAGAGGCAGTATTATAGTAGTTATATTCTTGTACATAGGGGCAGTATTATAGCAGTTATATCCCTGTATATAGGGGGCAGTATTATAGTAGTTATATTCTTGTACATAGGGGCAGTATTATAGTAGTTATATTCTTGTATATAGGGGGCAGTATTATAATAGTTATATTCTTGTATATAGGGGGCAGTATTATAGCAGTTATATTCTTGTACATAGGGGCAGTATTATAGTAGTTATATTCTTGTACATAGGGGGCAGTATTATAGTAGTTATATTCTTGTACATAGGGGCAGTATTATAGTAGTTATATTCTTGTACATAGGGGGCAGTATTATAGGAGTTATATTCTTGTACATAGGAGGCAGTATTATAGTAGTTATATTCTTGCATATAGGGGCAGTATTATAGTAGTTATATTCTTGTATATAGGGGGCAGTATTATAGTAGTTATATTCTTGTACATAGGGGCAGTATTATAGTAGTTGTATTCTTGTATATAGGGGGCAGTATTATAGTAGTTATATTCTTGTACATAGGGGCAGTATT
Organism: Anomaloglossus baeobatrachus; assembly: GCF_048569485.1. Classification (NCBI taxonomy): domain Eukaryota; kingdom Metazoa; phylum Chordata; class Amphibia; order Anura; family Aromobatidae; genus Anomaloglossus; species Anomaloglossus baeobatrachus. Next base: position 961,350,515 of record NC_134353.1, read on the forward strand.
ATAGTAGTTATATTCTTGTACATAGGGGCAGTATTATAGCAGTTATATCCCTGTATATAGGGGGCAGTATTATAGTAGTTATATTCTTGTACATAGAGGCAGTATTATAGCAGTTATATCCCTGTATATAGGGGGCAGTATTATAGTAGTTATATTCTTGTATATAGGGGGCAGTATTATAGTAGTTATATTCTTGTCTATAGGGGGCAGTATTATAGTAGTTATATTCTTGTACATAGGGGCAGTATTATAGTAGTTATATTCTTGTACATAGGGGGCAGTATTATAGTAGTTATATTCTTGTACATAGGGGCAGTATTATAGTAGTTATATTCTTGTACATAGGGGCAGTATTATAGTAGTTATATTCTTGTACATAGGGGGCAGTATTATAGTAGTTATATTCTTGTACATAGGAGCAGTATTATAGTAGTTATATTCTTGTACATAGGGGCAGTATTATAGTAGTTATATTCTTGTACATAGGGGCAGTATTATAATAGTTATATTCTTGTACATAGGGGCAGTATTATAGTAGTTATATTCTTGTACATAGGGAGCAGTATTATAGTAGTTATATTCTTGTACATAGGGGCAGTATTATAGTAGTTATATTCTTGTATATAGGGGGCAGTATTATAGTAGTTATATTCTTGTATATAGGAGCAGTATTATAGTAGTTATATAATTGTACATAGGAGCAGTATTATAATAGTTATATTCTTGTACATAGGGGCAGTATTATAGTAGTTATATTCTTGTACATAGGGAGCAGTATTATAGTAGTTATATTCTTGTATATAGGGGCAGTATTATAGTAGTTATATTCTTGTACATAGGGGGCAGTATTATAGGAGTTATATTCTTGTACATAGGGGGCAGTATTATAGTAGTTATATTCTTGTACATGGGGCAGTATTATAGTAGTTATATTCTTGTACATAGGGGCAGTATTATAGTAGTTATATTCTTGTACATAGGAGCAGTATTATAGTAGTTATTTTCTGCACATAGGAGCAGTATTATAGTAGTTATATTCTTGTACATAGGGGCAGTATTATAGTAGTTATATTCTTGTACATAGGGGCAGTATTATAGTAGTTATATTCTTGTATATAGGGGCAGTATTATAGTAGTTATATTCCTGTACATAGGGAGCAGTATTATAGTAGTTATATTCTTGTACATAGGGGCAGTATTATAGTAGTTATATTCTTGTACATAGGGGGCAGTATTATAGTAGTTATATTCTTGTATATAGGGGCAGTATTATAGTAGTTATATTCTTGTATATAGGGGCAGTATTATAGTAGTTATATTCTTGTACATAGGGGCAGTATTATAGTAGTTATATTCTTGTACATAGGAGCAGTATTATAGTAGTTATATTCTTGTATATAGGGAGCAGTATTATAGCAGTTATATTCTTGTACATAGGGGCAGTATTATAGTAGTTATATTCTTGTACATAGGAGCAGTATTATAGTAGTTATATTCTTGTACATAGGAGCAGTATTATAGTAGTTATATTCTTGTACATAGGAGCAGTATTATAGTAGTTATATTCTGGTACATAGGGGCAGTATTATAGTAGTTATATTCTTGTATATAGGGAGCAGTATTATAGCAGTTATATTCTTGTACATAGGGGCAGTATTATAGTAGTTATATTCTTGTACATAGGAGCAGTATTATAGTAGTTATATTCTTGTACATAGGAGCAGTATTATAGTAGTTATATTCTTGTACATAGGAGCAGTATTATAGTAGTTATATTCTTGTACATAGGGGCAGTATTATAGTAGTTATATTCTTGTACATAGGAGCAGTATTATAGTAGTTATATTCTTGTACATAGGGGCAGTATTATAGTAGTTATATTCTTGTATATAGGGAGCAGTATTATAGCAGTTATATTCTTGTACATAGGGAGCAGTATTATAGTAGTTATATTCTTGTACATAGGAGCAGTATTATAGTAGTTATATTCTTGTATATAGGGGCAGTATTATAGTAGATATATTCTTGTACATAGGAGCAGTATTATAGTAGTTATATTCTTGTACATAGGGGCAGTATTATAGTAGTTATATTCTTGTATATAGGGAGCAGTATTATAGCAGTTATATTCTTGTACATAGGGGCAGTATTATAGTAGTTATATTCTTGTACATAGGAGCAGTATTATAGTAGTTATATTCTTGTATATAGGGGCAGTATTATAGTAGTTATATTCTTGTACATAGGAGCAGTATTATAGTAGTTATTTTCTGCACATAGGGGCAGTATTATTGCGGTTATATTTCATGTGCTGGGTATGGCTCCTGCGTTGGTTATATATAGTCAGTGGTGTGATATGTTGCAGTTAGTGACATTCCCAGTAATCACCAGTAGCTGCTCTTGGCCTGGGTCACATAGTACATGAAAGCTGATCTGTTTCGGGGGCTCGGGGTCGAGGTGTCACTGACGCTACAGAAGGAATCTCTATTTTAAATAAAACATGCTGCAGGGCTGGAGCGGGAGCGGGAGCAGCGGTCACCCGACCCTCTCCATTTCCCCTTCTGTTTCCGCTCTGCGGGGCACAAGTCCTGATATTCTGACATGGACGATTTCCCCAACACGGGGAAAGATACTAAGGAGCCAAACACATCATCTACCCCCAGAGGACACCGAGCTACTGAGGAATATGACAGGAGGAAAATTCTGCAGCCTTCAGAGCTGTAATCTTACACTATTCCCTGCATCTCCTATGCTCTCATAAAGCTTTCTCAGTAATGTAATGTATGTGCACAGTGACTGCACCAGCAGAATAGTGAGTGCAGCTCTGGGGTATAATACAGGAGGTAACTCAGGATCAGTAATGTAATGTATGTGCACAGTGACTGCACCAGCAGAATAGTGAGTGCAGCTCCGGAGTATAATACAGGAGGTAACTCAGGATCAGTAATGTAATGTATGTACACAGTGACTGCACCAGCAGAATAGTGAGTGCAGCTCTGGAGGATAATACAGGAGGTAACTCAGGATCAGTAATGTAATGTATGTGCACAGTGACTGCACCAGCAGAATAGTGAGTGCAGCTCCGGAGTATAATACAGGAGGTAACTCAGGATCAGTAATGTAATGTATGTACACAGTGACTGCACCAGCAGAATAGTGAGTGCAGCTCCGGAGTATAATACAGGAGGTAACTCAGGATCAGTAATGTAATGTATGTACACAGTGACTGCACCAGCAGAATAGTGAGTGCAGCTCTGGAGGATAATACAGGATGTAACTCAGGATCAGTAATGTAATATATATACACAGTGACTGCACCAGCGGAATAGTGAGTGCAGCTCTGGAGTATAATACAGGAGGTAACTCAGGATCAGTAATGTAATGTATGTACACAGTGACTGCACCAGCAGAATAGTGAGTGCAGCTCTGGAGTATAATACAGGAGGTAACTCAGGATCAGTAATGTAATGTATGTATACAGTGACTGCATCAGCAGAATAGTGAGTGCAGCTCTGGAGGATAATACAGGAGGTAGCTGGGGGTCAGTGATGATTCGCTGAGGTTTGGAGACGTCTCTCACCTCTTTTCTGCATGAAGCTGAAGAGGTCGTCTAGGAACTCCTTCCTCTTGGGGTCGTCATCCAGTTCGTACAGCTGTAAGATAAAGCAGAGATGCAGCGTTACCTCACAGGACTCGGGGCGAGTGATTGTCACACTGCGCTGCACCCAGTTATTTCTTCCATCATATGGGGTCTCGGATGTGATAGATGGTGTCAGCACTAGTACAGGTATGAGGGGTTCGGGGTGTGAGATCTCCGCTGACCGTAGCCCCCCATTGTCAGCACAAATGATCAGACAGTGCTGGGGTCTCACCACGTCTGCAGGGGAAGGAAATATATACTGTATACACTAGCTGTAGTGCGCGGCGATGCCCGGGATAGTAACTAAAGGCCCTGTCACACACAGAGATAAATCTGCGGCAGATCTGTGGGAGATCTGTGGTTGCAGTGAAATTGTGGACAATCAGTGGCAGGTTTGTGGCTGTGTACAAATGGAACAATATGTCCATGATTTCACTGCAACCACAGATCTGCCAAAGATTTATCTCTGTGTGTGACAGGGCCTTAAGTCTCTCTCGCCCACTTTCCCTTTCTCCCACTCACCACCAAAATCATATTACCTCATGTGGACGACATGGACTCTGTCAGTGCCTAGCATGGGTTAAGTTTCCTAAAATTCAGCCAGACATGATGATAGTTTGTTTATAAACGGGGGATAAGCCCCTCATTGTTTCTACAAGACTTTTAGGAGTCCAGTGAATACAGTTCTTGTTGACTCATGTAATTGCCTTGGCCAGTGAAGGCCAGACACCCAGATAAATTAATTATGCGAACCTCCCATTGTATTACTAAGTGAATTCCTAGATGTGATGTAACTTCGCTGTCTCTCCCTCGTCTCAGTATATTTTGTATACAGCTTGAAATCTAGCCAATAAGAGCTCAGTCTTATCCACCAATCGTGAAGATCCCAATAGTCTGAATGTAATAATCAGGGGTATAAGAAGGAGGACTGTCCATTGTCCGGGTGACTCTTGCTACATGCTACCAATCTTGGATCTGCGGATATTATTGGCAAACCATAACCGAACCTGGATTATAATACTACATGGACTTCAGCATCGAATGCAAGGATTCGGCTGAGATATCAAGGACTACCTAAGGAAGGAATCCAGCTTGGGACAATCCAGTCACCTGACTACAGACTTTGAAGACCTCAGCCAGCTTCCTAAATCCAGCGTTATTCCATTCTTGGTGGGTGACCGCCGAAAGCGGGGTGCTGCTGGATTGGAGTAAGTAGCCCTGGAGGCTCTGAGGCATGGACATTCTAATCCCTGGTGAGCAGCGGAAGGGGGAGACTCTGTGGCCGGTTACATTCTGTGTTTTGCTGGTTATGTGTTATGTGCCGTTAATATTTTGGGGATCCAATAAAGTCTAATTATTGTGATTCCCTCACCCTGTGTTGTCTGAGTAGTTTCCACCCACAGGTAAGGAGGTCAGGCGTTCAGTTGGGATGAGCCCTGAGCCACGCTGTCTTTCTAAAGGTGGCCGGGACAGCGGACAAGAGCACCCACTGAGCCCCGTGTTTCCACAGGAGAGCACTCACTGACCCCCGTGTCTCCACAGGAGAGCACCCGCTAACCCCCGTGTCTCCACAGGAGAGCACCCACTGACCCCCGTGTCTCCACAGGAGAGCACCCACTGACCCCCTTGTCTCCACAGGAGAGCACCCACTGACCCCCGTGTCTCCACAGGAGAGTACCCATTGACCCCCGTGTCTCCACAAGAGAGTACTCACTGACCCCCGTGTCTCCACAGGAGAGCACCCACTGACCCCCGTGTCTCCACAGGAGAGCACCCACTGACCCCCTTGTCTCCACAGGAGAGCACCCACTGACCCCCGTGACTCCACAGGAGAGTACCCATTGACCCCCGTGTCTCCACAGGAGAGTACTCACTGACCCCCGTGTCTCCACAGGAGAGTACCCATTGACCCCCGTGTCTCCACAGGAGAGCACCCACTGACCCCCGTGTCTCCACAGGAGAGCACCCACTGACCCCCGTGTCTCCACAGGAGAGCACCCACTGACCCCCGTGTCTCCACAGGAGAGCACCCACTGACCCCCGTGTCTCCACAGGAGAGCACCCATTGACCCCAGTTGTCTCCACAGGAGAGCACCCACTGACCCCCGTGTCTCCACAGGAGAGCACCCACTGACCCCCGTGTCTCCACAGGAGAGCACCCACTGACCCCCGTATCTCCACAGGAGAGCACCCACTGACCCCCGTGTCTCCACAGGAGAGCACCCACTGACCCCCGTATCTCCACAGGAGAGCACCCACTGACCCCCGTGTCTCCACAGGAGAGCACCCGCTGACCCCCGTGTCTCCACAGGAGAGCACCCACTGACCCCCGTGTCTCCACAGGAGAGCACCCACTGACCCCCGTGTCTCCACAGGAGAGCACCCACTGACCCCCGTGTCTCCACAGGAGAGCACCCATTGACCCCAGTGTCTCCACAGGAGAGCACCCACTGACCCCCGTGTCTCCACAGGAGAGCACCCACTGACCCCCGTGTCTCCACAGGAGAGCACCCATTGACCCCCGTGTCTCCACAGGAGAGCACCCATTGACCCCAGTGTCTCCACAGGAGAGCACCCACTGACCCCCGTGTCTCCACAGGAGAGCACCCACTGACCCCCGCGTCTCCACAGGAGAGCACCCACTGACCCCCGTGTCTCCACAGGAGAGCACCCACTGACCCCCGTGTCTCCACAGGAGAGCACCCACTGACCCTCGTGTCTCCTCACCTCACACAGAAGCTTCTTATACTAACCACGTGCTTTGTTGCCTGTAACAACCAATCACAGCTCCTATTAATGACCTGTAATAAAATAGAAGCAGAGCTGTGATTGGTTGCTGTAGGCCACCTGATCACTATCCGGGCTGACTGTGAAAACAGACAATATATTACCTCATAGAACCCCACACAACAGTATACAGGGGAGGTCACATGGCGTACATCAGCCTCTACAACAGGGTTGGGAAGCCTCACCTCCAAAATCCCCTCACACATAACCTGTCCTTTACTAACAAGTCCTTCACTGCCTACAGCAGCCAATCACAGCTCCTTCACCTGCAACAAAATACAAGCAGAGCTGTGATTGGCTGCCGTAGGCCACCTGATAAATATCCAGTGTAACTGTGAAAACAGCCAACATATCACCTCAAACATCCAAAGTGTCTGTGTGTGTGTGTCTCTTTCTGTGTCTGTCTCTTTCTATGTATGTGCCTCTCTTTCTCTGTGTGTGTGTCTCTCTCTTTCTGTATGTGTTCCTTTCGGTGTCTCTTTCTGTGTATGTGTCTCTTTCTGTGTGTGTGTCTTTTTGTGTGTATGTCTCTCTTTCTCTATGTGTGTGTCTCTTTCTGTGTGTGTGTCTTTTTGTGTGTATGTCTCTCTTTCTCTATGTGTGTGTCTCTTTCTGTGTGTGTGTCTTTTTGTGTGTCTTTTTGTGTGTATGTCTCTCTTTCTCTGTGTGCGTGTGTCTCTTTCTGTGTGTGTGTGTCTTTTTGTGTGTATCTCTTTCTCTGTGTGTCTCTTTCTCTATGTGTGTGTCTTTCTGTGTGTCTCTTTCTTTATGTGTGTCTCTTTATTTATGTGTGTGTCTTTCTCTATATGTGTGTCTCCTCTGTGTGTGTATCTTTGTGTCTCTTTCTGTCTGTGTCTCTGTGCGTTTGTGTCTCTGTGCGTTTGTGTCTCTTTCTGTCTGTGTCTCTTTCTGTCGTGTCTCTTTCTGTGTGTCTCTTTCTGTGTGTCTCTTTCTGTGTGTCTCTTTCTGTGTGTCTCTGTGCGTTTGTGTCTGTTTCTGTCTGTCTGTCTCTTTTTCTGTCTCTTTCTGTCTGTATTTCTGTGTGATTGTGTCTCTTTCTGTGTGTGTGTCTCTCTGTGTGTCTCATTCTCTGTCCATATTAGGAGTCTATAATAACAGATCTGTTCCCAGCTCCATTGACTTTAATGTAAGTTTTTTGGTGAATAAGTAAAGTGAGGGGTTAAATTTTCCCTTCAAAACATAGTGTATGACGTTCCCTGAGTCACATGATTGTAAATACAACGGTGCGGATGCCTTTAGCGGACACACACACACATACACACATACATATACAGTGCCTTGTGAAAGTATTCACCCCCTTGAATTTTTCAACCTTTTCTCACATTTCAGGCATTAAACATAAAGATAAAATGTTAATATTCTGGTGAAGAATCTACAAGTGACACAATTGTGAAGAGGAAGGAAATTTATTGCTTATTTTATACTTTTGTAAAAAATAAATACCTGTAAATCGTGGCGTGCAATATTATTCATCCCCTTTACTGTGAGTGCAGAAACTCACTCCAGAAGGTGATTGAGGGTCTCTGAATGATCCAATGTTGTCCTAAATGACTGATGATAAATATAAGCCCCTGTGTGTAACAAGTCTCCGTATAATGCCCTTGCTCTGTGATAGCCTCATGTTCTGTGTAATGCGCAGAGAGCATCATGAAGACCAAGGAACACAACAGGCAGGTCCAGGATACTGTTGTGGAGAAGTGTAAAGCCGGATTTGGTTACAAAAAATTTTTCACAGCTTTAAACATCCCAAGAAGCCCTGTGCAAGCGATCATATTGATATGGAAGGAGCATCATACCACTGCAAATCTACCAAGACCCGGCCGTCCATCCAAACTATCATCTCACACAAGGAGAAGACTGATCAGAGACGCAGCCAAGACGCCCATGATCCCTCTGGATGATCTGCAGAGATCTACAGCTGAGGTGGGAGAGTCTGACCATAGCACAACAATCAGTCTACACTGCACAAATCTGGCCTTTATGGAAGAGTGGCAAGAAGAAAGCCATTTCTCAAAGATATCCAGAAAAAGTGTTGTTTAAAGTTTCCCACAAGCCACCGGGAGACACCAAACATGTGGAAGAAGGGGCTCTGCTCAGAGGAAACCAAAGTCACACTATGTGGGCACAATGCCAAACGATATGTAACAGCAACACAGCTCATCACCCTGAACACACCATCCCCACTGTCAGACATGGTGGTGGCCGCATCATGGTTTGGGCCTGCTTTTCTTCAGCAGGGACAGGGAAGATGGTTAAAATTGATGGGAAGATGGATGAAGCCAAATACAGGACCATTCTTGAAGAAAACCTGTTGGAGTCTGCAAAAGACCTGAGACTGTGACGGAGATTTGTCTTCCAACAAGACAATGATCCCAAACATAAAGCAAAATCTACAATGGAATGGTTCACAAATAACCGTATCCAGGTGTTAGAATGGCCAAGTCACAGTCCAGACCTGAACCCAATCGAGAACCTGTGGAAAGAGCTGAAAACTGCTGTTCACAAACGCCTCCACCCAACCTCACTCAGCTCCAGCTGTTTACAAAGGAAGAATGGGCGAGAATTTCACCTCTCCATGTGCAAAACTGATAGACACCTACCCCAAGAGACTGTGCTGTAATCGCAGCAAAAGGGGGCGCTACAAAGGATTCACTTACAGGGGATGAATAATATTGCAAGCCCAAATTTTCAATTATGTTTTATAAAAGTTTAAAATAAGCAATAAATTTCCTTCCTCTTCACAATTGTGTCACTTGTTGTAGATTCTTCACCAGAACAATAACATTTTATCTTTATGTTTGAAGCCGGAAAAGTGGGGAAAGGTTGAAAAATTCAGGGGGGGGCTGAAGACTTTCGCAAGGCACTGTATATGGAATCCGTTTCATGTGGCTGGATCTGATCAGCAGGATTCCCGCACATCATGGCGGAGCCTGAGGTCGTTAAGTGGTTAAGACGTGACATAACATGACCGCTCGCAGAGCCCCGGGGAGCGCGACCGCCTGCTATCGACAGCTCTGCAGATGTACGGCTCACTGTGCTCCGCGGATCAGGACGTCGCCCCTATTCACTGTCCTTGCAGTGGAAGCGATTCCATTATCCGAGCATTGCATTTCAAGACGAGATTTAGAGGAAATTGACAACAAGGAACTTTTTTTCTTAATGTATATACAAGTATTTTAGGCTAAAAAATATTTTTGCAATTGGGTTTTATTAAAAAATGTGCACCGTTTAGCTTCTACTATTTACAGAATGAGCTAACTAAGAAACTATCAGTGAGCTCCTTCTAAAAAGAAGGCTTGTACCTCTCTTATTTGGGCTTTTTCTTTATTTTTTACAGAGCTCTTCTCATCTGATACATGAACATAGACCGCATCAAAGGAAAGCCTTTGATGTGGTCACAAATCCTAACTTAGAAAACGACAGATGACAGGTAATAAAGGAAAATCCTGGTGACAGTTTCCCTTTAAGAATTGTCCTGTTAGAATGCGCTCACTGACTGATCCTTAGTTAACTCACTCTACAGAAAGCAATAGACAGGGCAACACTGAGTTTCCTCCCCATTTGCACCAGTTTCTGACCCCCGTGCGCAGATGTCATTGGTACTATAGAGTAGCACTGAGCGCAGTGGACTCGGCACGCGGTCCCACGCCTCCACGGACGCGCCGTCCACCACCGGCAGCGTAATAAACTGTCCTACTTGTCAGGTCAGTGACCGCGATAAAACACTAATAACGAGGCTGGAGCGTTATCAGATCATATAAAGCAGGTGTGACGGGCGCTAATTATCACCGCTGCGGCCTGACGCCCCCGCCAGACGACGGCCCAAACATAACGAGGTTATATAAGTGAGCGGCCGCTGCCACAACAATAATTGCCGGGTCAAGAGGCCCTTCGATTTCTCCAATAACTGAGCCCCGCAGATCAATAAGGACAGATGAGTGGGGACCGCGGAGGGCGAGGACGGGCGAGTGGCAGAGTCAGCCGCCGACAGGAGATTGCTGGATTACAGGGACCGGCACCATGTGGATGAAAACGCACTAATAACAACCGGTGTCTACTTATAGCGCTCTACATCATTAATAATGAGACAGAGGATAGCCTCACCGAGGACAGAAGTGGGCAGAGAGGATAGCCATGAACTCCCAGGCTTAAGGAAGAAAGGACACACCGGATAGCCTCACCGAATCTCACTCACTCCTAGTCCGAGGAGAGAAATGTGCGGAGAGGATAGCCATGAACTGCCAGCCTTAAGGAGGAAAGGACACACCGGATAGCCTCACCGAATCTGACTCACTCCTAGTCCGAGGAGAGAAATGTGCGGAGAGGATAACCATGAACCTCCAGCCTGTGGAGGAAAGGACAAACAGGATAGCCTCACCGATCCGGACTCCTAGTCCGAGGAGAGAAGTCTGCAGAGAGGATAGCCATGAAACCCCAGCCTGAGAGAGGAAAGGACACACCGGATAGCCTCACTGAATCTCACTCACTCCTATTCCGAGGAAAGAAATGTACAGAGAGGATAGCCATGAACTCCTAGCCTTAAGGAGGAAAGGACAGACAGGATAGCCTCATCGATACGGTTTCCTGGTCCAATGAGAGAAGTGTGCAGAGAGGATAGCCATGAAACCTCAGCCTGAAGGAGGAAAGCACAGACAGGACAGCCTCACCGATACGGACTCCTGGTCTGAGGAGATAAGTGTGCAGAGAGGGTAGCCATGAACCCCGAGCCTGAGAGAGGAAAGGACAGACAGGATAGCCTCACCGATACTGATTCCTGGTCCGAGGAGAGAAATGTGCAGAGAGGATAGCCATGAACTCCCAGGCTTAAGGAGGAAAGGACAGACAAGATAGCCTCACCGAATCTCACTCACTCCTAGTCCGAGGAAAGAAATGTGCAGAGAGGATAGTCATGAACCCCCAGCCTGAGAGAGGAAAGGACACACCGGATAGCCTCACTGAATCTCACTCACTCCTAGTCCGAGGAAAGAAATGTGCAGAGAGGATAGCCATGAACTCCCAGCCTTAAGGAGGAAAGGACAGACAGGATAGCCTCACCGATCCGGACTCCTAGTCCGAGGAGAGAAGTCTGCAGAGAGGATAGCCATGAAACCCCAGCCTGAGAGAGGAAAGGACACACCGGATAGCCTCACTGAATCTCACTCACTCCTAGTCCGAGGAAAGAAATGTGCAGAGAGGATAGCCATGAACTCCCAGCCTTAAGGAGGAAAGGACAGACAGGATAGCCTCACCGATACGGACTCCTGGTCTGAGGAGATAAGTGTGCAGAGAGGATAGCCATGAACCCCGAGCTTGAGAGAGGAAAGGACAGACAGGATAGCCTCACCGATACTGACTCCTAGTCCGAGGAGAGAAGTCTGCAGAGAGGATAGCCATGAAACCCCAGCCTGAGAGAGGAAAGGACATACCGGATAGCCTCACTGAATCTCACTCACTCCTAGTCCGAGGAAAGAAATGTGCAGAGAGGATAGCCATGAACTCCCAGCCTTAAGGAGGAAAGGACAGACAGGATAGCCTCACCGATACGGACTACTGGTCTGAGGAGATAAGTGTGCAGAGAGGATAGCCATGAACTCCCAGCCAGGAAGAGGAAAGGACACACCAGATAGCCTCACTGAATCTCACTCACTCCTAGTCTGAGGAAAGAAATGTGCAGAGAGGATAGCCATGAACCCCCAGCCTGAGAGAGGAAAGGACACACCGGATAGCCTCACCGAATCTCACTCACTCCTATTCCGAGGAAAGAAATGTACAGAGAGGATAGCCATGAACTCCCAGCCTTAAGGAGGAAAGGACAGACAGGATAGCCTCATCGATACGGTTTCCTGGTCCAATGAGAGAAGTGTGCAGAGAGGATAGCCATGAAACCTCAGCCTGAAGGAGGAAAGCACAGACAGGATAGCCTCACCGATACGGACTCCTGGTCTGAGGAGATAAGTGTGCAGAGAGGGTAGCCATGAACCCCGAGCCTGAGAGAGGAAAGGACAGACAGGATAGCCTCACCGATACTGATTCCTGGTCCGAGGAGAGAAATGTGCAGAGAGGATAGCCATGAACTCCCAGGCTTAAGGAGGAAAGGACAGACAAGATAGCCTCACCGAATCTCACTCACTCCTAGTCCGAGGAAAGAAATGTGCAGAGAGGATAGCCATGAACCCCCAGCCTGAGAGAGGAAAGGACACACCGGATAGCCTCACCGAATCTCACTCACTCCTAGTCCGAGGAAAGAAATTTGCAGAGAGGATAGCCATGAACTCCCAGACTTAAGGAGGAAAGGACAGACAGGATACCCTCACCGAATCACACTCACTCCTAGTCCGAGGAAAGAAATGTGCAGAGAGGATAGTCATGAACTCCCAGGCTTAAGAAGGAAAGGACAGACAGGATACCCTCACCGAATCACACTCACTCCTAGTCCGAGGAAAGAAATGTGCAGAGAGGATAGCCATGAACTCCCAGCTTTAAGGAGGAAAGGACAGACAGGATAGCCTCAACGATACTGACTCCTAGTCCGAAGAAAGAAATGTGCAGTGAAGATAGCCATGATCTAAATAGGATAGCCTAACCACACCCATACTAACTCCTAGTCTGGGAAAATAAATGTGCAGAGAATAGCCAAGAACCACCACCCTGAGAGAGTAAAGACAAATAGGATAGCCTCACCAATACTCACTAACTCCTAGTTAGGGGAAAGAAATATGCAGCGGATTGCCATGATCACCTAAACTGAGAAAGGCCTGACAAATAGGATAGCCTCACCAATACTAACTAATTCTTAATCCAGGGAAATAAATGTGCAGAGGATAACCATGAACCGCCAGCCTGAGAAAGGAAAGGACAGGCAGGATAGACTCACAATAACTCACTAACTCCTAGTCCAAGGAAATAAACGTGCAGAGAGGATAGCCATACACTTCCAGCCTGAGAAGAAAGACAGATAGTATATCCACTAAGTCCTAGTTCGAGCAAATAAATGTGCAGTGAGGATAGCCAACAACTCCCAGACTGAGAGAGGAAAAAACATATAGAAGAGACTATCTCCTTGTACAAGGAAAGAAATGTGCAGAGAGGATAGCCATGAACTCTGAACCTGAGAGAGGAAAGAACAGACAAGGTAGGCTATAACAATAACTCCTCATCTGAATTGTGCAGAGGATAACCATGATCTCCCAGCCTGAAAAAAAAGAAAGTGCAAATATACTAGCTTTACTGTAACTCACTAACTCCTAGTCCGGGAAAAGAAATGTGCAAAGGATAGCCATGGACCCCCAGCCTGAGAGAGTAAAGACAAATAGGATAGCCTCACCAATACTCACTAACTCCTGGCCCATGGAAAGAAATCTGCAGGGAGGATAACCTAATAAGAGCACATCAATTTTCACCTGAAGGAGCTAAGATCAGCAAGGATAGTCTCTCAAAATCCCACTAATTATCTGATCGTGGAAAGAAATGTACCGAGAGGATAACCTCAAATAATCGAATAGACACGCAGTAACACAAAAGCTCCATGTAAAGACATGAATATGGAGGATAGCCACACAGAAACCTACCAAGTTCTAGTATGAAGCAAAAAAAAATGTACAGATAGGATATCCCCAGAGGAACACACCGACTGAAAAAGGAGTGCATAGAGAGGATAACCACATAGTAACCCACTAACGTTCATTCTGAGAGAAGAAAGTACAGAGAGGATAGACTCAAAAAACCCCAAAACTCTCAGACTGGTGAAATAAACCTACAGAGGATAGCCACATTTCACTACTAACTCCCAGTCTCTCCAGAAATGTACGAAGAGGATATCCTCACAGAATATCATGGCCTGAGGAAAGGATAGCCACATAATAACCATTTTGTGGTCTACTGGATCCAGAAAATCTGGCATTGCTCCCCCTAGAGGAAGAAATACATGGAGAAAAGGCCAGACTGCAGTGAATGATCAGGATTCTCAGCTAGGAGGGTGCGAACCTTTCGGAGGCTCTGTGTGCCTGGAGCTCGCACCACGAGGCTCTGTGTGCCTGGAGCTCGCACCACGAGGCTCTGTGTGCCTGGAGCTCGCACCACGAGGCTCTGTGTGCATGGAGCCCGCACCACGAGGCTCTGTGTGCATGGAGCTCGCACCACCAGACTCTGTGTGCCTGGAGCTCGCACCACGAGGCTCTGTGTGCCTGGAGCTCGCACCACGAGGCTCTGTGTGCCTGGAGCTTGCACCACCAGGCTCTGTGTGCATGGAGCTTGCACCACCAGGCTCTGTGTGCATGGAGCTTGCACCACCAGGCTCTGGGTGCATGGAGCTCACACCACGAGGCTCTGTGTGCATGGAGCTCGCACCACCAGGCTCTGTGTGCATGGAGCTTGGACCACGAGGCTCTGTGTACATGGAGCTCTCACCACGAGCCTCTGAGTAAATGGAGCTCGGACCACGAGGCTCTGAGTGCATGGAGCTCGCACCACGAGGCACTGTGTGCATGGAGCTCGCACCACGAGGCTCTGTGTGCCTGGAGCTCGCACCATGAGGCTCTGTGTGCCTGGAGCTCGCACCACGAGGCTCTGTGTGCCTAGAGCTCGCACCACGAGGCTCTGTGTGCATGGAGCTCGCACCACGAGGCTCTGTGTGCCTGGAGCTCGCACCACGAGGCTCTGTGTGCCTGGAGCTCGCACCACGAGGCTCTGTGTGCCTGGAGCTCGCACCACGAGGCTCTGTGTGCATGGAGCCCGCACCACGAGGCTCTGTGTGCATGGAGCTCGCACCACCAGACTCTGTGTGCCTGGAGCTCGCACCACGAGGCTCTGTGTGCCTGGAGCTCGCACCACGAGGCTCTGTGTGCCTGGAGCTCGCACCACGAGGCTCTGTGTGCCTGGAGCTTGCACCATGAGGCTCTGTGTGCCTGGAGCTCGCACCACGAGGCTCTGTGTGCCTGGAGCTCGCACCACGAGGCTCTGTGTGCATGGAGCTCGCACCACAAGGCTCTGTGTGCATGGAGCTCGCACCACGAGGCTCTGTGTGCATGGAGCTCGCACCACGAGGCTCTGTGTGCATGGAGCCCGCACCACGAGGCTCTGTGTGCATGGAGCTTGGACCACGAGGCTCTGTGTACATGGAGCTTGCACCACCAGGCTCTGTGTGCATGGAGCTCGCACCACCAGGCTCTGTGTGCATGGAGCTCGCACCACCAGGCTCTGAATGCATGGAGCTCGCACTACGAGGCTCTGGGTGCATGGAGCTCGCACCACCAGACTCTGTGTGCATGGAGCTCGCACCACCAGACACTGTGTGCATGGAGCTCGCACCACCAGGCTCTGAGTGCATGGAGCTCGCACCACCAGGCTCTGTGTGCATGGAGCTCGCACCACCAGGCTCTGTGTGCATGGAGCTCGCACCACCAGGCTCTGTGTGCATGGAGCTCGCACCACCAGGCTCTGGAAGCATGGAGCTTGGACCATGAGGCTCTGTGTGCATGGAGCTCGCACCACGAGGCTCTGAGTGCATGGAGCCGGCACCACGAGGCTCTGTGTGCATGGAGCTCGCACCACCAGGCTCTGTGTACATGGAGCTCGCACCACCAGGCTCTGTGTGCATGGAGCTCGCACCACCAGGCTCTGTGTGCATGGAGCTCCCACCACCAGGCTCTGGAAGCATGGAGCTTGGACCATGAGGCTCTGTGTGCATGGAGCTCGCACCACGAGGCTCTGAGTGCATGGAGCCGGCACCACGAGGCTCTGTGTGCATGGAGCTCGCACCACCAGGCTCTGTGTACATGGAGCTCGCACCACCAGGCTCTGTGTGCATGGAGCTCGCACCACGAGGCTCTGTGTGCCTGGAGCTCACACCACCAGGCTCTGTGTGCATGGAGCTTGCACCACCAGGCTCTGTGTGCATGGAGCTTGCACCACCAGGCTCTGTGTGCATAGAGCTCGCACCACGAGGCTCTGTGTGCCTGGAGCTCACACCACCAGACTCTGTGTGCATGGAGCTCGCACCAACAGGCTCTGTGTGCATGGAGCTTGCACCACCAGGCTCTGTGTGCATGGAGCTTGCACCACCAGGCTCTGGGTGCATGGAGCTCACACCACGAGGCTCTGTGTGCATGGAGCTCGCACCACCAGGCTCTGTGTGCATGGAGCTTGGACCACGAGGCTCTGTGTACATGGAGCTCTCACCACGAGCCTCTGAGTAAATGGAGCTCGGACCACGAGGCTCTGAGTGCATGGAGCTCGCACCACGAGGCACTGTGTGCATGGAGCTCGCACCACCAGGTTCTGTGTGCATGGAGCTCGCACCACCAGGCTCTATGTGCATGGAGCTCGCACCACCAGGCTCTGTATGCATGGAGCTTGCACCACCAGGCTCTGGGTGCATGGAGCTCACACCACCAGGCTCTGGAAGCATGGAGCTTGGACCACGAGGCTCTGTGTACATGGAGCTTGCACCACGAGGCTCTGTGTGCATGGAGCTTGCACCATCAGGCTCTGGGTGCATGGAGCTTGGACCACGAGGCTCTGTGTACATGGACCTTGCACCACGAGGCTCTGAGTGCATGGAGCCGACACCACGAGGCTCTGTGTGCATGGAGCTCGCACCACCAGGCTCTGTGTGCATGGAGCTTGCACCACCAGGCTCTGGGTGCATGGAGCTTGGACCACGAGGCTCTGTGTACATGGAGCTCGCACCACGAGGCTCTGAGTACATGGAGCTCGGACCACGAGGCTCTGAGTACATGGAGCTCGGACCACGAGGCTCTGAGTGCATGGAGCTCGCACCACCAGGCTCTGGAAGCATGGAGCTCGCACCACCAGGTTCTGTGTGCATGGAGCTCGCACCACCAGGCTCTGTGTGCATGGAGCTTGCACCACCAGGCTCTGGGTGCATGGAGCTCACACCACCAGGCTCTGGAAGCATGGAGCTTGGACCACGAGGCTCTGTGTACATGGAGCTTGCACCACGAGGCTCTGTGTGCATGGAGCTTGCACCATCAGGCTCTGGGTGCATGGAGCTTGGACCACGAGGCTCTGTGTACATGGAGCTTGCACCACGAGGCTCTGAGTGCATGGAGCCGGCACCACGAGGCTCTGTGTGCATGGAGCTCGCACCACCAGGCTCTGTGTGCATGGAGCTTGCACCACCAGGCTCTGGGTGCATGGAGCTTGGACCACGAGGCTCTGTGTACATGGAGCTCACACCACGAGGCTCTGAGTACATGGAGCTCGGACCACGAGGCTCTGAGTACATGGAGCTCGGACCACGAGGCTTTGAGTGCATGGAGCTCGCACCACCAGGCTCTGGAAGCATGGAGATCGCACCACGAGGCTCTGTGTACATGGAGCCCGCACCACGAGGCTCTTTGGGCACGGAGATCGCACCACGAGGCTCTGTGTACATGGAGCCCGAACCACGAGGCTCTTTGGGCACGGAGATCGCACCACGAGGCTCTGTGTACATGGAGCCGGCACCACGAGGCTCTGTGTACATGGAGTTCGCACCACGAGGCTCTGTGTACATGGAGTTCGCACCACGAGGCTCTGTGTACATGGAGCCGGCACCACGAGGCTCTGAGTACATGGAGTTCGCACCACGAGGCTCTGAGTGCATGGAGCCGGCACCACGAGGCTCTGAGTACATGGAGTTCGCACCACGAGGCTCTGTGTACATGGAGCCGGCACCACGAGGCTCTGAGTACATGGAGTTCGCACCACGAGGCTCTGTGTACATGGAGCCGGCACCACGAGGCTCTGAGTACATGGAGTTCGCACCACGAGGCTCTGTGTGCATATAGAAGGCCATCCACACCCTACAGAAGTGATTTCTCCGCTGATCGCAGCCGCAGATGGTGCACAGGATTAGGATGTAATTCATTTGAATGCAGTCAAATCGGAGAAGCAGAAGAAGCCCCAGATCCAGAGGGTAATTATTAGGATTTGCAAATCAAATATCTGCTGGTTCAACAACATTAAAGAGAAATCCGTGTCCTCCAGAATATCCGCCCACAGGAGACCAGAGACATGAATATATCAGGGCCGGGGACACGGTGACACCCCGGCAGGTCATGTGATCAGGTTCTGGAGATGGGAGAGTCAATGATCATAGTCGTCCAAAAATATCACCATCTGATCCCGTCTAAATATGGAGACACAATGACTGTAATGTACAACCATCGGCCACGCAATCTGGAACCAGGGACAACGTGCGGAGGCGCCCCACAGAGGGGAGCATGGGGTCCCTATGGGACAGACGTGGCACCATGGCCACCTTCTCCCTTGGCCTCTTATGGATAAGTTGGTTGGGAAGTGGATGAAGTCAAAGGAGTCTAGCATAGAAAACGGTCGATAATAATCAGAGCTGGACAACGACTAGAGACAACTAGATGGATGGACTGGTCTTCAGAGCTTACAAACTGGCCGTGAACTCGAGCACAGCCACAGCTCAGACACGCGACATGACTGTGCCATGGACTAGTGACCTGACATTGATCCATGGGGGACCCCTCAAAACCCCCCCCCCCCCCCCATTTGAGGAGAGTCGCTTCCAAGGTTCTGGTCACTGGATGGGTCATCCTCATTTGCCTGTCTGTTTACAGAGAGTGTTCACCGCAGCGGCATGCGTGCTGGTCCGAGCAGACATCATGCGGCCCATTATGAAAAGCAGGCATCCACCGAGCCCCTGACCGGAGGCCGCGTGACGTCCACAGCCGCCTTTGCATGGTAATTTCCTTTAGAAATTGATATGGATACTGAACAGGAAATTCAAGGAGGCTTTGTAAGACTGACCACTGCCCGGACAGCTTAACCCCCTCACTACCGAAGGGGGACACGTGTAGGACCGGATGAGATAGGAGAATCTTCGGGGCCCAGCTCACAGATGTCAAGAAGCAACTGGTCATCAAACCTTGTCTGCTCCGATAAATACAATGGGAGTGCTGTATGGGGCCTGCTGGTGGGGTGGACAGTTTTGAGGGACGGGGACAGTTACACAACCTTTGTGCATTCAGTAATGTAAAAATAAGCTGAAGAACAATAAACGTCTCCATTATCCGAAGAGGAAAGCATGAACGTCACTCCATATTCAACTGGAAACAGTCAACATTGAGAGTCTTCCGCGGTTGATACCTTTCATGGAAACAAATTGCAAACTTTCGCGACTCCTCCAGTCTCTTCTTTAGGTATTGCATCTTCTCAGTTCGCCATTGAAGGTATCACCCATGGGGGACTCTAAATTTTTTACCATTTTTCTACCCAATGGTTAACACAATACTGGAGGCACCGAGGAGTAGTGACGGGCAAGGCATTGGTTTCCAGTAGGTCGCGTCTATCGCTGCCCCATGTCTCCGTTGGGTGGCAGCCTTTTATTGATCAGGCCTCCATATCTTCTCATGTCCTGATGGTTTTTATATGGCTTGGGGATGAATACTTCCCTTCTCCAGCCGCCTCCTCCCCCTCCTCATGCTGAGCCCACGATTTACAGCTCACATTTCAGGAATAAAATAGCTTATTTACAACCGGCTCCTTTCAGCCTTGTTGGGACAGCTGTTAAAATTCCTTCCTGGTATCTCCCTCCCCCCTTCCTCTTTGCTTCTCCTCCTCTTCCTCACTTAAGACATTTCTCCGCAATGTTTATAGGTTTTCTGGGTAAGTGATAGTACACAGTGGCTCAATGACAACTATCCCATCAATTCACGGTATGTATACGAGGTGCAGGACATGAGATCACCGGAAGACTAGACCAGTCTGCCGGCTGAATGTGCACCTGCCAACTGGGAGACAATGGCTACAGCTGGACCTGACCTTTAGGTTCTGATCCATCAGTACTCAAAAGGTCATAGTATTAGGACCAGCAAATATTTGGCCGAGACCAGTTATTGGGGAAACTAGGATCTGACAAGATGGTTTTTTCCCTGTCATTTGTTTCCTTCTGATGTGAGGATAGAAGCATCTGGTGGCCGCTCATCTTCCCTGCTCCACTTAAATAATATGGACATTCAGCTCAGCTTTACATGCAAATAATGGTGGAATTAAGGCCCTGGCTCCTCCATACACAAGAGCACTCGGCTTCTGTGTATATGTTCTCAATGAGAGAGCAGCTGCCAGACTCCTCTCCACGAGAACTAAAGTATCGGCCGGCGGAAATCCAATTCATTCTCAAGTTCTAAAATTCTAACATTATCTCTCAAGCCTAGAGATTCGAATGTTTTTTTTAGAGTCCTAAGATTCAGACGTTTCCTCGAGTCCTAAGATCGAAAGGTTTCTTTAGGATTCAGAGGTTTCTTCTGAGTCTTAGTTTTTATATGCTTCTTCTCAAGTCCTGGGACTAAGATGCTTCTTCTCAAGTCCTGGGACTAAGATGTTGCTTCTCTAGTCATAGGATTCCAACTTTTCATCTCGAGTCCTAGGATTGAGATGTTTCTTCTCGCGTCCTAAGATTCAGATGTTTCTTCTAGAGTCATAGGACTGAGATATTTCTTCTTGAGTCCTAGGATTCAGACATATCATCTTGATTCCTGGGACTGAGATATTTCTTCATGAGACCTACAATTCATATGTTTCTTCTCAAGTCCTAGGATTGAGATGTTTCTTCAGTGTCCGAAAATTAAGACATTTCTTATTGACTTATAAGACTGACACTGGCGGACACAGACAGAGAAGGGCCCCTGTGCAAGAGCAATATATTGGCTCCTTGTAGCTCAAGAGTTTTTCATAATGCAGAGGTAGAAATGGGCTCCCTTACCTCTTGGGTCCTTTGATATGTTCTGCCCATGAGGATTCAGACCTTTCTTCTCAAGTCCTAGGATTCAGACGTTTCTTCTCGAGTCCTAAGATTCAGACGTTTCTTCTCGAGTCTTAGAATTCAAATGTTTCTTCTTGAGTCCTAGGATTCAGATGTTTCTTCTCGAGTCCTAGGATTCAGACTTTTCTTCTCGAGTCCTAGGATTGAGAAGTTTCTTCTCAATTCCTATGACTTAGACGTTTGTTCTTGAGTCCTAGGATTCAGACGTCTCTTCTCGAGTCCTAGGATTGAGACGTTTCTTCTTGAGTCCTAGGATAAAGACGTTTCTTCTCAAGTCTTAGGATAAAGACATTTCTTTTTGAGTTCAAGTATAGACGCTTCTTCTCAAGTTCTAGGATCAAGACATGTCTTCTCAAGTCCTAGAATTCAGACATTTCTTCTCAACTCCTAGGATTTAGACGTTTGAAGTCCTAAGATTCAGATATTTCTTCTGGATTCCTGGGACTGAGATGTTTCTTCATGAGACCTACAATTCATATGTTTCTTCTCAAGGCCAAGAATTGAGATGTTTCTTTAGCGTACGAAAATTAAGACATTACTTATTGAGTCATAAGACTGACACTGGCAGTCTTAGTCTTAGGATAAGGATGTTTCTTCTCAAGTCCTAGGATAGACGCTTCTTTTCGAGTCCTAGGATACAGGCGTGTCCTCTCGAGTCCTAGAATTCAGACGTTTCTTCTCAACTCTTAGAATTTAGATGTTTCACCTCGAGTCCTTAGATTGAGATATTTTTCTCAAGCCCTAGAACTGCAATGTTTCTTCTTTCGTCCTTGAGTTCAGATGTTTCTTCTAGAGTTTGGGATTCATATATCTCTTGAGTCCTGAGATACAGATGTGTCTTTCAAAATCTCTAGACTCTCAAGTAAAAAAAATCAGGTGTTTCTCTGTGACTCTAAATTCTTCTCAAGTCCTAAGATTCAGATGTTTCTTCTTAAGTCTTGAGATTCAGCCACTTATTATCGAGTCCCGAAATTCAAATTTTGATTTCTAAGTACTGACATTGCAATGTCACTTCTTCAGTCCTGAGATTTAGATACTTGTTTTTGAGTCTAAAGATTCAGAGGCTTCTTCTTGAGCTTATATATTTTTGACGTATTAGTGTAGGTTTCCTACAGGTACTTGGTTTCTTCTACCTCCATAAGACATAGCGATACGAAATTGTGAGTCTTACTGAACACAGTGGCTGATGACAATATCTGTAAAACACTGGAGCCCTGATATTCAGATGTTTCTTCTGGAGTCCCGAGATTCAGCTATTTCTTTTCAAGTCCTGAGGTTCAAATATATCTTCCTTAGTCCTGAAATTCAAATATTTTTTCTCCCATTTTCAAATTCATATTTTTCTTCTTGAGTCCTGAGATTCAGAATCTTCTGAAATCTTAATACTTTCCGTCCTGAAGATTCAGAATCTTCTGAAACCTTAATACTTTTCGGAAGTCCTGAATTGCAGTGTTGCTTCTCTAGTCCTAAAATATAGATATTCTTCTCAAATTCTAAGATTTTGATATTTTTCTCTGGAGTGCGGAAATCCTTATGTTTCTTTTTCAGTTTTGAAATTGAGATCTCATATGTTCAGATGCCAGAGTCAGATGTTGTGTTTTGGATCCCCAGATTCAGATATGACGTTTTGGATCCTAGATTCAGATGGCACCTCTCAAGTTCTGGGATTTAGATGTTTCTTTTCAAGTAGTGAGATTTGGATCTTTGTTCTCCAGTTTTAAAATTCAGATATTTCTGCTCTAGTCCTAAGATTTAGATGTTTCTTCCAGAGTCCTGAGATTCAAATGTTTGTCTCTGAGTTTTAAGATTCA
Organism: Anomaloglossus baeobatrachus; assembly: GCF_048569485.1. Classification (NCBI taxonomy): domain Eukaryota; kingdom Metazoa; phylum Chordata; class Amphibia; order Anura; family Aromobatidae; genus Anomaloglossus; species Anomaloglossus baeobatrachus. The sequence goes on from NC_134353.1 coordinate 961,373,568, forward strand.
TATATTTCTTGTCTAGTTTCCAGAGTCATCTGTTACATCTCAGATCTTGAGATTCAGATGTCACATCTCAAGTCAACAGATTTAGACACCAGTTCCGGAGTCCTGAGCTTTAGATGTTTCTTTTTAATTTCTTAAATTTAATTTTTTTCCCCCAATTCTGAGTAAGTAGATTGAAAAGTTTTATCTGTAGTTTTGAGATTCAGATATTTCTTTGAGTCCACAGATGTAAATGTTAACTTCAAAGTCTTGAGTACACTGATACAGATGTTTCTTCTCGAATCCTGACATTCAGATGTTTTTTCTCAAGTCCTGAGATTCAGCTGTTTTTTACTTTTGTCTTGATATTTAGATGTTTTCTTCCTTGAGTTATGAGATTTAGATGGTCTTCTCGAGTCATGAAATTCAGATGTTTCTCTCCGAGTCCTGAGATTCAGATGTTTCGTCTCGAATCCTGAGCTTAAGATTTTTCTTTCCGAGTCCTGAGATTCAGATGTTTCTTCTAAGTCCTGAGATCCAGATTTTTCTTTCTGAGACTTGAGATTCAGATGTTTACTTCAGGGTACAAATTCATTTTTTTTTCTCAAATCCTGAGCTTAAGATGTTTCTTCCAAGTCCTGAGATTCAAATGTTTCTTCTGAGTCCTGAGATTCAAATGATTCTTTTGAATCCTGAGATTCAGATATTTCTGAATCTGAGATTTAGGTGTTTACCGTATTTTAGACTATAAAGATTCAGGTTTTTCTTCTCGAGTACAGAGCGTAAGATGTTTCATCTCAAATCCTGAGATTCCGATGTTTCTTCTCAAGATATGAGATTAAGATGTTACTTCCAGAGTCCCGAGATTATGATGTTACTTCCAGAGTTCTGAGATTCAGATGTTTCTTCGGAGTCCTGAGATTCAGATGTGTTTTTCGAGTCCTGAGATTCAGATGTTTCTTCCGAGTCCTGAAATTCAGATGTTTCTTTTGAGTCCTGAGATTCAGATGTGTTTTTCGAGTCCTGAGATTCAGATGTTTATTCCGAGTCCTGAGATTCAGATGTTTATTCCGAGTCCTGAGATTCTGATGTTTCTTCCACTCCTGAGATTCAGATGTTTCTTCCACTCCTGAGATTTAGATGTTTCTTCCGAGTCCTGAGATTTAGATGTTTCTTCCGAGTCCTGAGATTCAGATGTGTTTTTCGAGTCATGAGATTCAGATGTTTCTTTTTCAAGTCCTGAGATTCAGATGTTTCTTTTGAGTCCTGAGGTTCAGACGTTTCTTCCGAGTCCTGAGGTTCAGATGTTTCATCCGAGTCCTGAGATTCAGATGTTTCTCCCGAGTCCTGAAATTCAGATGTTTCTTTTGAGTCCTGAGATTCAGATGTGTTTTTCGAGTCCTGAGATTCAGATGTTTCTTCCGAGTCCTGAGATTCAGATGTTTCTTCCACTCCTGAGATTTAGATGTTTCTTCCGAGTCCTGAGATTCAGATGTTTCTTCCACTCCTGAGATTTAGATGTTTCTTCCGAGTCCTGAGATTCAGATGTGTTTTTCAAGTCATTAGATTCAGATGTTTCTTTTTCAAGTCCTTAGATTCAGATGTTTCTTCCGAGTCCTGAGATTCAGATGTTTCTTTTGAGTCCTGAGGTTCAGACGTTTCTTCTGAGTCCTGAGGTTCAGATGTTTCATCCGAGTCCTGAGATTCAGATGTTTCTTCCACTCCTGAGATTCAGATGTTTCTTCCGAGTCCTGAGATTAAGATGGTTCTTTCGAGTCCTGAGATTAAGATCTTTCTTCTGAGTCCTGAGACTCAGAAGTTTCTTCCACTCCTAAGATTCCGATGTTTCATCCGAGTCCTGAGATTCAGATGTTTCTTCCGAGTCCTGAGATTCAGATGTTTCTTCCGAGTCCTGAGATTCAGATGTTTCTTCCGAGTCCTGAGATTCAGATGTTTTGGGTTTCATTCATGGTATCTTTGTAAATGATGCTGCAGAAACATTTTTCTACAACTAGGAGGCGGCGTTACCTGTATGGCGAGATACTAAAGGAGCAATATGTCAGGTCTTGGTGTTCGGAGTGGGGTGGATCAGGGATCTCCGGCTTTAGTCACAGGGGACACTAGATACCCGGGACTCTGGTATTGATACCCCCGTGTATATTATCCAGTGAAGGAGTGGGTCATCACGGTGCACATACAGCGGCACGTCCCTGGCACTGACACAGTTAACCGTACATTATTTAGCAGCCAATGAGACAAGAAGCGACGGCCTGACAACACGTCTTCAGGAAATCACACCTTATTAATTATTCACTGTGATGTAGCGGTAAAGAACCTCACATGCCAGGTCTCGAGAGGCCGGGGCGGAGATGTAAACATCCATGTGTAGGGTCACTTCTGACGGTGGAAACCCCAGGACGTTTCCCCATCGGACCCCCTCGCCACAAGCCTTTTCTTTCCGGTATCATCTTCCTTAAACGTTTTTGTCTAAGATAATAGAAGGCGCTTTATTGATTTCTATTAGGACAGGGGTGTGCGCTATTTATACACCGCCTCTGTGCTGCAGCCGGGGTTTCTGAGCTGCCTGCGCCGCGTGTTACACCGACTTATGTAATCGCAAAGCTGACAATAAGGGACGTAACAGGCCGCCTCGGGCCTCGCATGTCCTCTGTGTGAACCTTGGATGGGCTCCAGGCCCGGCTCGTGCGAGGGCTTCCCCCTCGTGTTATCACTGACGTATGGAGGAGATCCAACAACCACAGAGCTGGCAGGCCTCCATCGCCACAGATGGGGAAACATGTCAGCCACGCCGGCCGCACCGCCGCCGACTGACAGCAGAGAGCGCCGGCTGTGCACAGGATCCGGGGACACCGTGTGTCACAGAAAGACGCCGACAGAGCACCGGCTCACACAGACTACCGGGTCACACAGACTAAAGGGTCACACCGAATACCGGCTCACACAGAATACCGGCTCACACCGAATACCGGGTCACACAGAGCACCGGCTCACACAGACTACAGGGTCACACAGACTAAAGGGTCACACCGAATACCGGCTCACACCGAATACCGGCTCACACAGACTAAAGGGTCACACCGAATACCGGGTCACACCGAATATCGGCTCACACCGAATACCGGGTCACACAGACTAAAGGGTCACACCGAATACCGGGTCACACCGAATATCGGCTCACACCGAATACCGGGTCACACAGAATACCGGCTCACACAGAATACCCGCTCACACAGACTAAAGGGTCACACCGAATACCGGGTCACTCCGAATATCGGCTCACACAAAATACCGGGTCATAACGAATACCAGGTCACAAAGAATACTGGCTCACACAGAATACCGGCTCACACCGAATACCGGCTCACACCGAATACCGGCTCACACCGAACACCGGGTCACACAGAATACCGGGTCACACAGAATACCGGGTCATAACGAATACCAGGTCACAAAGAATACCGGCTCACACAGAATACCGGCTCACACAGAATACCGGCTCACACAGAATACTGGGTCACACAGAATACCGGGTCACACCGAATACCGGCTCACACAGAATACCGGCTCACACAGAATACCGGCTCACACAGAATACCGGGTCACACAGAATACCGGGTCACACCGAATACCGGCTCACACAAAATACCGGGTCACACCGAATACCGGGTCACACAGAATACCGGGTCACACAGAATACCGGGTCACACAGAATACCGGCTCACACAGAATACCGGGTCACACAGAATACCGGCTCACACAGAATACAGGCTCACACAGAATACCGGCTCACACAGAATACCGGCTCACACAGAATACCGGCTCACACAGAATACCGGGTCACACAGAATACCGGGTCACATAGAATACCGGCTCACACAGAATACAGGCTCACACAGAATACAGGCTCACACAGAATACCGGCTCACACAGAATACCGGCTCACACAGAATACCGGCTCACACAGAATACCGGCTCACACAGAATACCGGATCACACAGAATACCGGGTCACACAGAATACAGGCTCACACAGAATACCGGGTCACAACGAATACCGGCTCACACAGAATACCGGGTCACAACGAATACCGGCTCACACAGAATACCGGCTCACACAGAATACCGGCTCACACCGAATACCGGCTCACACAGAATACCGGCTCACACCGAATACCGGCTCACACAGAATACCGGCTCACACAGAATACCGGCTCACACAGAATACCGGATCACACAGAATACCGGGTCACACAGAATACAGGCTCACACAGAATACCGGGTCACAACGAATACCGGCTCACACAGAATACCGGGTCACAACGAATACCGGCTCACACAGAATACCGGCTCACACAGAATACCGGCTCACACAGAATACCGGCTCACACAGACTACCGGCTCACACAGACTACCGGCTCACACAGACTACCGGCTCACACAGAATACAGGCTCACACAGAATACCGGCTCACACAGACTACCGGCTCACACAGAATATACCGGCTCACACAGAATACCGGGTCACACAGAATACCGGGTCACACAGAATACCGGGTCACACAGAATACCGGGTCACACAGAATACCGGCTCACACAGAATACCGGCTCACAACGAATACCGGCTCACACAGACTAAAGCCTCACACAGAATACCGCCTCACACAGAATACCGCCTCACACAGAATACCGCCTCACACAGACTTCCGGCTCACACAGAATACTGGCTCACACAGAATACCGGCTCACACAGAATATACCGGCTCACACAGAATACCGGCTCACACAGAATACCGGCTCACACAGAATACCGGGTCACATAGAATACCGGCTCACACAGAATACAGGCTCACACAGAATACAGGCTCACACAGAATACCGGCTCACACAGAATACCGGGTCACACCGAATACCGGCTCACACAGAATACCGGCTCACACAGAATACCGGCTCACACAGAATACCGGATCACACAGAATACCGGGTCACACAGAATACCGGGTCACACAGGATACCGGGTCACACCGAATACCGGCTCACACAGAATACCGGCTCACACAGAATACCGGCTCACACAGAATACTGGGTCACACAGAATACCGGCTCACACAGAATACCGGATCACACAGAATACCGGGTCACACAGAATACCGGGTCACACAGAATACCGGATCACACAGAATACCGTCTCACACAGAATACCGGATCACACAGAATACCGGATCACACAGAATACAGGCTCACACAGAATACCGGGTCACAACGAATACCGGCTCACACAGAATACCGGGTCACAACGAATACCGGCTCACACAGAATACCGGCTCACACAGAATACCGGCTCACACCGAATACCGGCTCACACAGAATACCGGCTCACACAGAATACCGGCTCACACAGAATACCGGCTCACACAGACTACCGGCTCACACAGAATACAGGCTCACACAGAATACCGGCTCACACAGACTACCGGCTCACACAGAATATACCGGCTCACACAGAATACCGGCTCACACAGAATACCGGGTCACACAGAATACCGGGTCACACAGAATACCGGCTCACACAGAATACCGGCTCACACAGAATACCGGCTCACACAGAATACCGGCTCACACAGACTAAAGCCTCACACAGAATACCGCCTCACACAGAATACCGCCTCACACAGAATACCGCCTCACACAGACTTCCGGCTCACACAGAATACTGGCTCACACAGAATACCGGCTCACACAGAATATACCGGCTCACACAGAATACCGGCTCACACAGAATACCGGGAGTCACACAGAATACTGGGTCACACAGAATACCGGGTCACACAGAATACCGGCTCACACAGAATACCGGCTCACACAGAATACCGGCTCACACAGACTACCGGGGGTCACACAGAATACCGGCTCACACAGAATATTGAGTCACACAGAATACCGACTCACACAGAATATTGGGTCACACAGAATACCGACTCACACAGAATATTGGGTCACACAGAATACCGGGTCACACAGAATACCGGGTCACACAGAATATACCGGCGATCACAGACTAAAGGGTCACAGAGAATACCTGGAATCACACAGAATACCGGCTGAGCCGTCAGGATCACTTAGCATGGGATTAGATACACGGCTCAGCAGACAGTATCACACAGGAGAGGATTAGATACACAGCTCTGCACGTGGTATCACACTGGATAGGACTAGATGCAGGGTGCTCTGTACTCAGATGCTCTGTACCCTGCACAGTCTGGGCAGGCAGGTGCAGCTAGTGATTGGCTGCAGCGGTCACTTGTCCGTGCAGAGGCCGGCCGGGGACATGTGACGGGGGGTTATTCGGGGAGAATTACTTTTTATTCTATTTTACACTATTTTTGCTGCATGTTCTGTAAAACCTTCATATATAGGACTCATGGTGAGGGGACGCCTCCCACCGGAGCGCTGCAGACCCCACTACAGGGGAGGGTCCGGAAACCCTAATGACGCAGCATAATCTTACATGACAGGGCGGAGCATCCGGCAATTACTGCTAATACCTGAAATCACCCATCAATTTATACCTAAATATGTCAGCAGAAGCATGAAAAATGCAAGAGAAAAGTGCGCAATACAGGCAAGAAACGGCGAGGAAGGCGGGATTACTGACCAACGGGGAGACTATGCAGATTATACACAGGGGATTATATAGGGGAGGTGATGAGATTATATAGAGGAGGTGATGAGATTATATAGAGGAGGTGATGAGATTATATAGAGGAGGTGATGAGATTATACAGGGGAGGTGAGGAGATTATATAGAGGAGGTGATGAGATTATATAGAGGAGGTGATGAGATTATATAGGTGAGGTGATGAGATTATATAGGGGAGGTGATGAGATTATATAGGGGAGGTGATGAGATTATATAGGGGAGGTGATGAGATTATACAGGGGAGGTGATGAGATTATATAGAGGAGGTGATGAGATTATATAGAGGAGGTGATGAGATTATACAGGGGAGGTGATGAGATTATATAGAGGAGGTGATGAGATTATATAGAGGAGGTGATGAGATTATATAGGGGAGGTGATGAGATTATATAGGTGAGGTGATGAGATTATATAGGGGAGGTGAGGAGATTATATAGAGGAGGTGAGGAGATTATATAGGGGAGGTGAGGAGATTATATAGAGGAGGTGAGGAGATTATATAGAGGAGGTGATGAGATTATATAGAGGAGGTGATGAGATTATATAGAGGTGATGAGATTATATAGGGGAGGTGATGAGATTATATAGGGGAGGTGATGAGATTATATAGAGGTGATGAGATTATATAGGGGAGGTGATGAGATTATATAGGGGAGGTGATGACATTATATGGGGGAGGTGATGACATTATATACAGGAGGTGATGACATATAGGGGAGGTGATGAGATTATATAGGGGAGGTGATGACATTATATAGAGGAGGTGATGACATTATATAGGGGAGGTGATGACATTATATAGGGGAGGTGAGATTATATAGATGAGGTGATGAGATTATATAGAGGAGGTGATGACATTATATAGGGGAGGTGATGACATTATATAGGGGAGGTAATGAGATTATATAGGGGAGGTGATGACATTATATATGGGAGGTGATGAGATTATATAGGGGAGGTGATGAGATTATATAGGGGAGGTGATGAGATTATATAGGGGAGGTGAGATTATATAGGGGAGGTGATGAGATTATATAGAGGAGGTGATGAGATGATATAGAGGAGGTGATGAGATTATATAGAGGAGGTGATGAGATTATATAGAGGAGGTGATGAGATTATATAGAGGAGGTGATGAGATTATATAGAGGAGGTGATGAGATTATATAGGGGAGGTGATGAGATTATATAGAGGAGGTGAGGAGATTATATAGAGGAGGTGATGAGATTATATAGAGGAGGTGATGAGATTATATAGAGGAGGTGATGAGATTATATAGGGGAGGTGATGAGATTATATAGAGGAGGTGAGGAGATTATATAGAGGAGGTGATGAGATTATATAGGGGAGGTGATGAGATTATATAGAGGAGGTGAGGAGATTATATAGAGGTGACGAGATTATATAGGGGAGGCGATGAGATTATACAGGGGAGGTGATGAGATTATATAGGGGAGGTGATGAGATTATTTAGGGGAGGTGATGAGATTATATAGGGGAGGTGATGACATTATATAGGGGAGGTGATGACATTATATAGGGGAGGTGATGAGATTATATAGAGGAGGTGATGAGATTATATAGGGGAGGTGATGACATTATATAGGGGAGGTGATGAGATTATATAGGGGAGGTGATGAGATTATATAGGGGAGGTGATGAGATTATATAGGGGAGGTGATGACATTATATAGGGGAGGTGATGACATTATATAGGGGAGGTGATGAGATTATATATTGGAGGTGATGAGATTATATAGGGGAGGTGATGACATTATATAGGGGAGGTGATGACATTATATAGGGGAGGTGATAACATTATATAGGGGAGGTGATGAGATTATATATTGGAGGTGATGAGATTATATAGGGGAGACGATGAGATTATATAGGGGAGGTGATGAGATTATATAGAGGTGATGAGATTATATAGGGGAGGTGATGAGATTATATAGGGGAGGTGATGACATTATATGGGGGAGGTGATGACATTATATAGGGGAGGTGATGACATTATATAGGGGAGGTGATGACATTATATAGGGGAGGTGATGACATTATATAGGGGAGGTGAGATTATATAGAGGAGGTGATGAGATTATATAGAGGAGGTGATGACATTATATAGGGGAGGTGATGACATTATATAGAGGAGGTGATGACATTATATAGGGGAGGTGATGACATTATATAGGGGAGATAATGAGATTATATAGGGGAGGTGATGACATTATATATGGGAGGTGATGAGATTATATAGGGGAGGTGATGAGATTATATAGGGGAGGTGATGACATTATATAGGGGAGGTGAGATTATATAGGGGAGGTGATGAGATTATATAGAGGAGGTGATGAGATGATATAGAGGAGGTGATGACATTATATAGAGGAGATGATGAGATTATATAGGGGAGGTGATGAGATTATATAGGGGAGGTGATGAGATTATATAGGGGAGGTGATGAGATTATACAGGGGAGGTGATGAGATTATATAGAGGAGGTGATGAGATTATATAGGGGAGGTGATGAGATTATATAGAGGAGGTGATGAGATTATATAGAGGAGGTGATGAGATTATATAGAGGAGGTGATGAGATTATATAGAGGAGGTGATGAGATTATACAGGGGAGGTGATGAGATTATATAGAGGAGGTGATGAGATTATATAGAGGAGGTGATGAGATTATATAGAGGAGGTGATGAGATTATATAGGGGAGGTGATGAGATTATATAGAGGAGGTGAGGAGATTATATAGAGGAGGTGATGAGATTATATAGGGGAGGTGATGAGATTATATAGAGGAGGTGAGGAGATTATATAGAGGTGACGAGATTATATAGGGGAGGTGATGAGATTATATAGGGGAGGTGATGAGATTATATAGGGGAGGTGATGAGATTATATAGGGGAGGTGATGAGATTATTTAGGGGAGGTGATGAGATTATATAGGGGAGGTGATGAGATTATATAGGGGAGGTGATGAGATTATATAGGTGAAGTGATGACATTATATAGGGGAGGTGATGACATTATATAGGGGAGGTGATGAGATTATATAGAGGAGGTGATGAGATTATATAGGGGAGGTGATGACATTATATAGGGGAGGTGATGAGATTATATAGGGGAGGTGATCAGATTATATAGGGGAGGTGATGAGATTATATAGGGGAGGTGATGACATTATATAGGGGAGGTGATGAGATTATATATTGGAGGTGATGAGATTATATAGGGGAGGTGATGACATTATATAGGGGAGGTGATGACATTATATAGGGGAGGTGATGACATTATATAGGGGAGGTGATGAGATTATATATTGGAGGTGATGAGATTATATAGGGGAGGTGATGACATTATATAGGGGAGGTGATGACATTATATAGGGGAGGTGATAACATTATATAGGGGAGGTGATGAGATTATATATTGGAGGTGATGAGATTATATAGGGGAGGTGATGAGATTATATAGGGGAGGTGATGAGAATATATAGGGGAGGTGATGAGATTATATAGGGGAGAAGATGAGATTATATAGGGGAGAAGATGAGATTATATAGGGGAGATAGCTGTGATTCCTTTACGGCACCGTCCTTTGATCTGGGTTTGGCGTGTGTAGGGGCGGCAGTCGTACACACGCTCCTTCGCCCGCGCCCAGGCGTGAGTTGAGGCAGTAGGAGGTGGGGGGCTCGTGCCTGACATGGGTGGGTTTCATGTTTAGAAGCTTTGATGTTGACACCCCTGAGGGGAGATGCAGATGTGTCACAGCCCAGACATAATGGGATCACAACCCCCATCATCCACACCGAGAGTCATCAGCCACAGACACAGCATCACAGCTGACCACCCCCGAGCCACGTACTGTGAGGCCACGCCACATGTCTGTACAGTGTTCTACCCTGTGTCAGTCTTCACTGCAAATCCAGCATTCTGGCCATGAAGCAGGAGGCTCAGGATGAATATCCCTGTGTCTGGAGGGAGGACATTATCTATCATGTCTCCTCCTCACCCCCATTAATTGGGCTGAGCGCAGTCTGCGTCCCTGAAAGTTACAAAGTGGGCGAGGCTGTGTAGTGATTGACAGCTCTGCTCATAGCTCAGGAGATAGCAGCACAGACACAGGGAGGACGCGGAACAGCGAGGACGCAGAACAGGGAGGACGCGGCACAGGGAGGACGCGACACAGGGAGGACGCGGCACAGGGAGGACGCGGAACAGGGAGGACGCGGAACAGGGAGGACGCGGAACAGCGAGGACGCGGCACAGGGTGGACGAGAACAGGGAGGACACGGAACCGTGAGGACGTGGAAAAGGGAGGACGCGGAACAGCGAGGACGCGGCACAGGGAGGACGCGGCACAGGGAGGACACGGCAAAGGGAGGACGCGGCACAGGGAGGACGCGGCACAGGGAGGACGCGGACCAGGGAGGACGCGGCACAGGGAGGACGCGGACCAGGGAGGACGCGGCACAGGGAGGATGCGCACCAGGGAGGACGCGGCACAGGGAGGACGCAGACCAGGGAGGACACGGCACAGGGAGGACACGGAACCGCGAGAACGCGGAACAGGGAGGACGCGGAACGGCGAGGACGCGGCACAGGGAGGACGCGGCACAGGGAACACGCGGACCAGGGAGGACGCAGCACAGGGAGGATGCAGCACAGGGAGCACGCGGCACAGGGAGGACGCGGCACAGGGAGGACGCGGACCAGGGAGGACGCGGAACAGGGAGGACGCGGCACAGGCAGGACGCGGACCAGGGAGGACGCGGAACAGCGAGGACGCGGCACAGGCAGGACGCGGAACAGGGAGGACGCGGACCAGGGAGGACGCGGAACAGCGAGGACGCGGCACAGGGAGGACGCGGCACAGGGAGGACGCGGCACAGGGAGGACGAGAACAGGGAGGACGCGGCACAGGGAGGACACGGAACCGTGAGGACGCGGAACAGGGAGGACGTGGAACAGCGAGGACGCGGCACAGGGAGGACGCGGCACAGGAAGAATACGTCAAAGGGAGGACGCGGAACAGGGAGGACGCGGCACAGGGAGGACGCGGACCAGGGAGGACGCGGCACAGGGAGGACGCGGACCAGGGAGGACACGGCACAGGGAGGACACGGAACCGCGAGGACGCGGAACAGGGAGGACGCGGAACAGCGAGGACGCGGCACAGGGAGGACGCGGCACAGGGAGGACGCGGAACAGGGAGGACGCGGAACAGCGAGGACGCGGCACAGGCAGGACGCGGAACAGGGAGGACGCGGCACAGGGAGGACGCGGAACAAAGAGGACGCGGCACAGGGAGGACGCGGCAAAGGGAGGACGAGAACAGGGAGGACGCGGCACAGGGAGGACACGGAACCGCGAGGACGTGGCACAGGGAGGACGCGGCACAGGGAGGACACGTCAAAGGGAGGACGCGGAACAGGGAGGACGCGGCACAGGGAGGACGCGGACCAGGGAGGACGCGGCACAGGGAGGACGCGGACCAGGGAGGACACGGCACAGGGAGGACACGGCACAGGGAGGACACGGAACAGGGAGGACGCGGAACAGCGAGGACGCGGCACAGGGAGGACGCGGCACAGGGAGGACGCGGCACAGGGAGGACGCGGCACAGGGAGGATGCGGCAAAGGGAGGACGCGGAACAGCGAGGACGCGGCACAGGCAGGATGCGGAACAGGGAGGACGCGGCACAGGGAGGACGCGGCACAGGGAGGACGCGGCACAGGGAGGACGCGGCACAGGGAGGATGCGGCAAAGGGAGGACGCGGAACAGCGAGGACGCGGCACAGGCAGGATGCGGAACAGGGAGGACGCGGCACAGGGAGGACACGGCACAGGGAGGACGCGGAACAGCGAGGACGCGGAACAGGGAGGACGTGGCACAGGGAGGACGCGGAACAGGGAGGACGTGGAACAGGGAGGACGCGGCACAGGCAGGACGCGGAACAGGGAGGACGCGGCACAGGGAGGACACGTCAAAGGGAGGACGCGGAACAGGGAGGACGCGGCACAGGGAGGACGCGGACCAGGGAGGACGCGGCACAGGGAGGACGCGGACCAGGGAGGACACGGCACAGGGAGGACACGGCACAGGGAGGACACGGAACAGGGAGGACGCGGAACAGCGAGGACGCGGCACAGGGAGGACGCGGCACAGGGAGGACGCGGCACAGGGAGGACGCGGCACAGGGAGGATGCGGCAAAGGGAGGACGCGGAACAGCGAGGACGCGGCACAGGCAGGATGCGGAACAGGGAGGACGCGGCACAGGGAGGACGCGGCACAGGGAGGACGCGGCACAGGGAGGACGCGGCACAGGGAGGATGCGGCAAAGGGAGGACGCGGAACAGCGAGGACGCGGCACAGGCAGGATGCGGAACAGGGAGGACGCGGCACAGGGAGGACACGGCACAGGGAGGACGCGGAACAGCGAGGACGCGGAACAGGGAGGACGTGGCACAGGGAGGACGCGGAACAGGGAGGACGTGGAACAGGGAGGACGCGGCACAGGCAGGACGCGGAACAGGGAGGACGCGGCACAGGGAGGACGCGGCACAGGGAGGACGCGGAACAGGGAGGATGCGGAACAGGGAGGACGCGGAAAAGGGAGGACGCGGAAAAGGGAGGACGCGGAACAGGGAGGACGCGGCACCGGGAGGACGCGGAACAGCGAGGACACGGAACAGAGAGGACGCGACACAGGGAGGACGCGGCACAGGGAGGACGCGGAACAGCGAGGACGCGGAACAGCGAGGAAGCGGCACAGGGAGGACGCGGCACAGGGAGGACGCGGGACAGGGAGGACGCGGCACAGGGAGGACGCGGAACAGGGAGGACGCGGCACAGGGAGGACGCGGAACAGGGAGGACGCAGCACAGGGAGGACGCGGAACAGGGAGGACGCGGCACAGGGAGGACGCGGAACAGGGAGGACGCAGAACAGGGAGGACGTGGCACAGTGATAACCAGACAAGGGGAGGACTCAGGGAAGACGTGGTTTCAGATCTGTCAGTACTGGAGCCCTTGTACCTTTCTCAGGGGAGGTCAGGAGCTAGCCCCCTCCTCCAGCTGATTACGTCTCACAGCTGAAGGCTCGTCACCATGTGTCAGTGCGGACAATCATCTGTTAGCCGCTTCTTTGCCCATCAGCGGCTTCTCAGTCTGTAGGTAACAATACAGGACCGTGTGCATTCACTGACAGCAATCAGAGTAGCTGATCTCTTCATGATGCGGAGATGAAGCTTCTTTCCCGGAAGCAGCGGCATCTGCTGACCTCTGACCTCCATCCCGGTGTGACCAGGTCACTGTCACCCTGCCGCCGCTCTCACCAGTCCTCGCAGAGCCGGCCTGGCGCAGGACATGACACACTGTAGCAGACCCCCTGCAGGCTGCGGCATCTGCTGACCTCTGACCTCCATCCCGGTGTGACCAGGTCACTGTCACCCTGCCGCCGCTCTCACCAGTCCTCGCAGAGCTGGCCTGGCGCAGGACATGACACACTGTAGCAGACCCCTGCAGGCTGCGGCATCTGACATTCCTGCACCCGGCTCCTGCCTCCTGGGCCATTCTCACCGACCTTCTATAAAATAAGGAATGTCAGCGGAGGTAACCCCTGAGCTCCTGTAACACAGAGCGCTCCAGCAGCTGAGGGGTTAAGCATATAAAGAAGAATCATTGGGGAAAACAAACAGGTGTGCGCAGCGCTGCGCTCTGTCATCTTCATCCCATCCTTTATTAACCTCTGACCCCTGCAGTAAGGCACCCTGAAGATGAAGCCAGGGGTCAGAGGTCGCGAGACACTTAAAAGGAGGCTTCAACCTCAACAGAAAAATATGTTAATTAGAGGATGAATGAGTCACAATCACTGACTGACGGGATTGTCACAATGTAGCAGGATGTGCCGCCACCATCTGCTCGTAAATCTACAGAGCTGGACCACAGAGCTGACAATCCAAACACACGCACCGGCCGGGGAACATACACAGATACAATGTAACAAACCAGCGCGGGACAGAGCTCACAGAGGATTATCTGGACTGTACACAATGTAACAAACCAGCACAGGAGAGAGCTCACAGAGGATTGTCTGTACTGTATACAATGTAACAAACCAGCACAGGAGAGAACTCACAGAGGATTGTCTATACTGTATACAATGAAACAAACCAGCACAGGACAGAGCTCACAGAGGATTGTCTATACTGTATACAATGTAACAAACCAGCGCGGGACAGAGCTCACAGAGGATTATCTATACTGTATACAATGTAACAAACCAGCACAGGAGAGAGCTCACAGAGGATTATCTATACTATATACAATGTAACAAACCAGCACAGGACAGAGCTCAAAGAGGATTATCTATACTGTATACAATGTAACAAACCAGCACAGGACAGAGCTCACAGAGGATTGTCTATACTGTATACAATGTAACAAACCAGCACAGGAGAGAGCTCACAGAGGATTGTCTATACTATATACAAAGTAACAAACAAGCACAGGACAGAGCTCAAAGAGGATTATCTATACTGTATACAATGTAACAAACCAGCACAGGACAGAGCTCACAGAGGATTGTCTATACTGTATACAATGTAACAAACCAGCACAGGACAGAGCTCACAGAGGATTGTCTATACTGTATACAATGTAACAAACCAGCACAGGAGAGAGCTCACAGAGGATTGTCTATACTATATACAATGCAACAAACCAGCACAGGACAGAGCTCAAAGAGGATTATCTATACTGTATACAATGTAACAAACCAGCACAGGACAGAGCTCACAGAGGATTGTCTATACTGTATACAATGTAACAAACCAGCACAGGACAGAGCTCACAGAGGATTGTCTATACTGTATACAATGTAACAAACCAGCACAGGACAGAGCTCACAGAGGATTGTCTATACTGTATACAATGTAACAAACCAGCACAGGACAGAGCTCACAGAGGATTGTCTATACTATATACAATGTAACAAACCAGCACAGGACAGAGCTCACAGAGGATTGTCTATACTGTATACAATGTAACAAACCAGCACAGGACAGAGCTCACAGAGGATTGTCTATACTATATACAATGTAACAAACCAGCACAAGACAGAGCTCACAGAGGATTGTCTATACTGTATACAATGTAACAAACCAGCACAGGACAGAGCTCACAGAGGATTGTCTATACTATATACAATGTAACAAACCAGCACAGGACAGAGCTCACAGAGGATTGTCTATACTGTATACAATGTAACAAACCAGCACAGGACAGAGCTCACAGAGGATTGTCTATACTATATACAATGTAACAAACCAGCACAGGACAGAGCTCACAGAGGATTGTCTATACTGTATACAATGTAACAAACCACCACAGGACAGAGCTCACAGAGGATTGTCTATACTGTATACAATGTAACAAACCAGCAATGGACAGAGCTCATAGAGGATTGTCTATACTATATACAATGTAACAAACCAGCACAGGACAGAGCTCACAGAGGATTGTCTATACTGTATACAATGTAACAAACCAGCACAAGACAGAGCTCACAGAGGATTGTCTATACTGTATACAATGTAACAAACCAGCACAGGACAGAGCTCACAGAGGATTGTCTATACTATATACAATGTAACAAACCAGCACAGGACAGAGCTCACAGAGGATTGTCTATACTGTATACAATGTAACAAACCAGCACAGGACAGAGCTCACAGAGGATTGTCTATACTGTATACAATGTAACAAACCAGCACAGGACAGAGCTCACAGAGGATTGTCTATACTGTATACAATGTAACAAACCACCACAGGACAGAGCTCACAGAGGATTGTCTATACTGTATACAATGTAACAAACCAGCAATGGACAGAGCTCACAGAGGATTGTCTATACAATATACAATGTAACAAACCAGCACAGGACAGAGCTCACAGAGGATTGTCTATACTGTATACAATGTAACAAACCAGCACAGGACAGAGCTCACAGAGGATTGTCTATACTATATACAATGTAACAAACCAGCACAGGACAGAGCTCACAGAGGATTGTCTATACTGTATACAATGTAACAAACCAGCACAGGACAGAGCTCACAGAGGATTGTCTATACTGTATACAATGTAACAAACCAGCACAGGACAGAGCTCACAGAGGATTGTCTATACTGTATACAATGTAACAAACCACAACAGGACAGAGCTCACAGAGGATTGTCTATACAGTATACAATGTAACAAACCAGCACAGGACAGAGCTCACAGAGGATTGTCTATACTGTATACAATGTAACAAACCAGCACAGGACAGAGCTCACAGAGGATTGTCTATACTGTATACAATGTAACAAACCAGCACAGGACAGAGCTCACAGAGGATTGTCTATACTGTATACAATGTAACAAACCAGCACAGGACAGAGCTCACAGAGGATTGTCTATACTATTTACAATGTAACAAAGTATCAGTACAGGAGAGAGCTCACAGAGGATTGTCTGTACTGTCTATAATGTAACAAACCAGCAAAGGACAGAGCTCACAGAGGATTGTCTATACTGTATACTATGTAACAAACCAGCCCAGGAGAGAGCTCAAAGAGGATTGTCTGTACTGTATACAATGTAACAAAGTATCAGCACAGGACAGAGCTCACAGAGGATTGTCTATACTATATACAATGGAACAAACCAGCACAGGACAGAGCTCACAGAGGATTGTCTATACTATATACAATGTAACAAACCAGCACGGGACAGAGCTCACAGAGGATTGTCTATACTGTATACTACGTAACAAACCAGCACAGGAGAGAGCTCACAGAGGATTGTCTATACTGTATAGTATGTAACAAACCAGCACAGGAGAGAGCTCACAGAGGATTGTCTATACTATATACAATGTAACAAAGTATCAGCACAGGAGAGAGCTCACAGAGGATTGTCTATACTATATACAATGTAACAAACCAGCACAGGACAGAGCTCACAGAGGATTGTCTATACTATATACAATGTAACAAAGTATCAGCATAGGACAGAGCTCACAGAGGATTGTTTACACTATATACAATGTAACAAACCAGCACAGGACAGAGCTCACAGAGGATTGTCTGTACTGTATACAATGTAACAAACCAACACAGGACAGAGCTCACAGAGGATTGTCTATACTGTATACAATGTAACAAACCAGCACAGGACAGAGCTCACAGAGGATTGTCTGGACTGTATACAATGTAACAAACCAGCAAAGGACAGAGCTCACAGAGGATTATCTGGACTGTATACAAAGTAACAAAGTATCAGCACAGGAGAGAGCTCACAGAGGATTGTCTATACTGTATACAATGTAACAAACCAGCAAAGGACAGAGCTCACAGAGGATTATCTGGACTGTATACAATGTAACAAAGTATCAGCACAGGAGAGAGCTCACAGAGGATTGTCTATACTATATACAATGTAACAAACCAGCACAGGACAGAGCTCACAGAGGATTGTCTATACTATATACAATGTAACAAACCAGCACAGAACAGAGCTCACAGAGGATTGTCTATACTATTTACAATGTAACAAAGTATCAGCACAGGAGAGAGCTCACAGAGGATTGTCTGTACTGTATACAATGTAACAAACTAGCAAAGGACAGAGCTCACAGAGGATTGTCTATACTGTATACTATGTAACAAATCAGCCCAGGAGAGAGTTCAAAGAGGATTGTCTGTACTGTATACAATGTAACAAAGTATCAGCACAGGACAGAGCTCACAGAAGATTGTCTATACTATATACAATGGAACAAACCAGCATAGGACAGAGCTCACAGAGGATTGTCTATACTATATACAATGTAACAAACCAGCACAGGAGAAAGCTCACAGAGGATTGTCTGTACTGTATACAATGTAACAAACCAACACAGGACAGAGCTCACAGAGGATTGTCTATACTGTATACAATGTAACAAACCAGCACAGGACAGAGCTCACAGAGGATTGTCTGGACTGTATACAATGTAACAAACCAGCAAAGGACAGAGCTCACAGAGGATTATCTGGACTGTATACAAAGTAACAAAGTATCAGCACAGGAGAGAGCTCACAGAGGATTGTCTATACTGTATACAATGTAACAAACCAGCACAGGACAGAGCTCACAGAGGATTATCTGGACTGTATACAATGTAACAAAGTATCAGCACAGGAGAGAGCTCACAGAGGATTGTCTATACTATATACAATGTAACAAACCAGCACAGGACAGAGCTCACAGAGGATTGTCTATACTATATACAATGTAACAAACCAGCACAGAACAGAGCTCACAGAGGATTGTCTATACTATTTACAATGTAACAAAGTATCAACACAGGAGAGAGCTCACAGAGGATTGTCTGTACTGTATACAATGTAACAAACCAGCAAAGGACAGAGCTCACAGAGGATTGTCTATACTGTATACTATGTAACAAATCAGCCCAGGAGAGAGTTCAAAGAGGATTGTCTGTACTGTATACAATGTAACAAAGTATCAGCACAGGACAGAGCTCACAGAAGATTGTCTATACTATATACAATGGAACAAACCAGCATAGGACAGAGCTCACAGAGGATTGTCTATACTATATACAATGTAACAAACCAGCACAGGAGAAAGCTCACAGAGGATTATCTGGACTGTATACAATGTAACAAACCAGCACGGGACAGAGCTCACAGAGGATTGTCTATACTGTATACAATGTAACAAACCAGCACAGGAGAGAGCTCACAGAGGATTGTCTATACTGTATAGTATGTAACAAACCAGCACAGGAGAGAGCTCACAGACGATTGTCTATACTATATACAATGTAACAAAGTATCAGCACAGGAGAGAGCTCACAGAGGATTGTCATACTATATACAATGTAACAAACCAGCACAAGACAGAGCTCACAGAGGATTGTTTATACTATATATAATGTAACAAACCAGCACAGGACAGAGCTCACAGAGGATTATCTATACTATATACAATGTAACAAACCAGCATAGGACAGAGCTCACAGAGGATTGTCTATACTATTTACAATGTAACAAAGTATCAGCAAAGGAGAGAGCTCACAGAGGATTGTCTGTACTGTATACAATGTAATAAACCAGCAAAGGACAGAGCTCACAGAGGATTTTCTATACTGTATACTATGTAACAAATCAGCCCAGGAGAGAGCTCAAAGAGGATTGTCTGTACTGTATACAATGTAACAAAGTATCAGAACAGGACAGAGCTCACAGAAGATTGTCTATACTATATACAATGGAACAAACCAGCACAGGACAGAGCTCACAGAGGATTGTCTATACTATATACAATGTAACAAACCAGCACAGGAGAAAGCTCACAGAGGATTATCTGGACTGTATACAATGTAAAAAACCAGCACGGGACAGAGCTCACAGAGGATTGTCTATACTGTATACAATGTAACAAACCAGCACAGGAGAGAGCTCACAGAGGATTGTCTATACTGTATAGTATGTAACAAACCAGCACAGGAGAGAGCTCACAGAGGATTGTCTATACTATATACAATGTAACAAAGTATCAGCACAGGAGAGAGCTCACAGAGGATTGTCTATACTATATACAATGTAACAAACCAGCACAAGACAGAGCTCACAGAGGATTGTTTATACTATATACAATGTAACAAACCAGCACAGGACAGAGCTCACAGAGGATTGTCTGTACTGTATACAATGTAACAAACCAACACAGGACAGAGCTCACAGAGGATTGTCTATACTGTATACAATGTAACAAACCAGCAAAGGACAGAGCTCACAGAGGATTGTCTATACTGTATACAAGGTAACATACCAGCCCAGGAGAGAGCTCAAAGAAGATTGTCTGGGCTGGATACAATGTAACAAACCAGCACAGGACAGAGCTCACAGAGGATTTTCTATACTGTATACAATGTAACAAACCAACACAGGACAGAGCTCACAGAGGATTGTCTATACTGTATACCATGTAACAAACCTGCACAGGACAGAGCTCACAGAGGATTGTCTATACTGCATACAATGTAACAATCCAACACAGGACAGAGCTCACAGAGGATTGTCTATACTGTATACCATGTAACAAACCTGCACAGGACAGAGCTCACAGAGGATTGTCTATACTGTATACAATGTAACAAACCAGCACAGGAGAGAGCTCACAGAGGATTGTCTATACTGTATACAATGTAACATACTATCAGAACAGGAGAGAGCTCACAGAGGATTGTCTGTACTGTATACTATGTAACAAACCAGCAAAGGAGAGAGCACACAGAGGATTATCTGGATTGTATACAATGTAACAAACCAGCACAGGAGAGAGCTCACAGAGGATTATCTGTACTGTATACAATGTAACAAACCAGCACAGGACAGAGCTTACAGAGGATTATCTGGACTGTATACAATGTAACAAACGAGCACAGGAGAAAGCTCACAGAGGATTATCTGGACTGTATACAATGTAACAAACCAGCAAAGGAGAGAGCACAAGGACGATTATCTATACTGTATACAATGTAACAAACCAGCACAGGACAGAGCTCAGAGGATTGTCTATACTGTATACTATGTAACAAACCAGCGCAGGAGAGAGCTCACAGAGGATTGTCTATACTATATACAATGAAACAAACCAGCACAGGACAGAGCTCACAGAGGATTGTCTAGACTGTATACAATGTAACAAAATATCAGCAGAGGAGAGAGCTCACAGAGGATTGTCTGGACTGTATACAATGTAACATACTATCAGCACAGGAGAGAGCTCACAGAGGATTGTCTATACTGTATACAATGTAAAATACTATCAGCACAGGAAAGAGTTCACAGGGGATTGTCTGGGCTGGATACAATGTAACAACATATCAGCACAGGAGAAAGCTCACAGAGGATTGTCTGGACAGTATACAATGTAACAAACCAGCGCGGGACAGAGCTCACAGAGGATTATCTGTACTGTATACAATGTAACAAACCAGCACAGGAGCGTGCTCACAGAGGATTATCTGGAGTGTATACAATGTAACAAACCAGCACAGGAGAGAGCTCACAGAGGATTATCTGGACTGTATACAATGTAACAAACCAGCACAGGACAGAGCTCACAGAGGATTGTCTATACTGTATACTATGTAACAAACCAGCGCAGGAGAGAGCTCACAGAGGATTGTCTATACTATATACAATGTAACAAACCAGCACAGGACAGAGCTCACAGAGGATTGTCTATACTCTATACAATGTAACAAAGTATCAGCACAGGAGAGAGCTCACAGAGGATTATCTGGACTGCATACAATGTAACAAAGTAACAGCACAGGAGAGAGCTGACAGAGGATTGTCTGGGCTGGATACAATGTAATAAAATATCAGCAGAAGAGAGAGCTCACAGAGGATTATCTGGACTGTATACAATGTAACAAATTAACAGCACAGGAGAGGGCTCACAGAGGATTGTCTGGACTGTATACAATGTAAAATACTATCAGCACAGGAAAGAGTGCACAGGGCATTGTCTGGGCTGGATACAATGTAACAAAATATCAGCACAGGAGAAAGCTCACAGAGGATTGTTTGGACTGTATACTATGTAACAAACCAGCCCAGGAGAGAGCTCAAAGAGGATTGTCTGTACTGTATACAATGTAACAAAGTATCAGCACAGGACAGAGCTCACAGAGGATTGTCTATACTATATACAAGGTAACAAACCAGCACAGGACAGAGCTCACAGAGGAATATCAATACTATATACAATGTAACAAACCAGCACAGGAGATAGCTCATAGAGGATTATCTTGACTGTATACAATGTAACAAGCCAGCACAGGAGAAAGCTCACAGAGGATTATTTGGACTGTATACAATGTAACAAACCAGCACAGGAGAGAGCTCACAGAGGATTATCTGTACAGTATACAATGTAACAAACCAGCACAGGACAGAGCTCACAGAGGATTGTCTATACTGTATACAATGTAACAAAGTATCAGCACAGGAGAGAGCTCACAGAAAATTGTCTGGACTGTATACAATGCAACAAAGTATCAGCACAGGAGAGAGTTCACAGAAGATTGTCTGGGCTGGATACAATGTAACAAAATATCAGCAGAGGAGAGAGCTCACAGAGTATTATCTGGACCGTATACAATGTAACAAATTAACAGCACAGGAGAGAGCTCACAGAAGATTGTCTGGACTGTATACAATGTAATATGCTATCAGCACAGGAGAGAGCTCACAGAGGATTGTCTGGACTGTATACAATGTAACATACTATCAGCACAGGAGAGAGCTCACAGAGGATTGTCTATACTGTATACAATGTAACAAAGTATCAGCACAGGAGAGAGCTCACAGAGGATTATCTGGACTGTATACAATGTAACAAAGTATCAGCACAGGAGAGAGCTCACAGAGGATTGTCTGGACTGTATACAATGTAATATACTATCAACACAGGAGAGAGCTCACAGAGGATTGTCTATACTGTATACAATGTAACAAAGTATCAGCACAGGAGAGAGCTCACAGAGGATTGTCTGGACTGTATACAATGTAACATACTATCAGCACAGGACAGAGCTCAGAGAGGATTGTCTGGACTGTATACAATGTAACAAAATATCAGTACAGGAGAGAGCTCACAGAGGATTGTCTATACTATATACAATGTAACAAAATATCAGCACAGGAGAGAGCTCACAGTGGATTGACTGGACTATATACAATGTAACAAAGTATCAGCACAGGAGAGAGCTCACAGAGGATTGTCTGGACTGTATACAATGTAACAAAGTATCAGGACAGGAGAGAGCTCAGAGGATTATCTGGACTATATACAACTTAACATACTACCAGCACAGGAGAGAGCTCCCAGAGGACTATCTGGACTGTATACACTGTAACAACTGTTTAAACCTCAGATTCTGACACTCTGCCTGATATTTTCTATGGTATCGGGATTGGTGATGTGGGTGTGCAGAGCCAAGTTATCGAGATGGGTGGGGGTCTGCAGAACCCTGTCCTTAGGATCAGTGATGGGGTCTGCAGTGCTCTGTTCTCTGGATGTGTGGTGGTCTGCAGAGCCTTGTTCTCGAGATGAGTGGTGGTCTGCAGAGGCTTGTTCTCAGGATGGGTGGTGGTCTGCAGAGGCTTGTTCTCAGGATGGGTGGTGGTCTGCAGAGGCCTGTTCTCGGGATGGGTGGTGGTCTGCAGAGGCCTGTTCTCAAGATGGGTGGTGGTCTGCAGAGGCCTGTTCTCAGGATGGGTGGTGGTCATCAGAGGCCTGTTCTCGGGATGGGTGAGGGTCTGCAGAGGCCTGTTCTCGGGATGGGTGATGGGGGTCTGCAGAGGCCTATTCTCGGGATGGGTGGTGGTCTGCAGAGGCCTGTTCTTGGGATGGGTGCTGGTCTGCAGAGGCCTGTTCTCGGGATGGGTGGTGGTCTGCAAAGCCTTGTTCTCGAGAAGGATGGTGGTCTGCAGAGGCCTGTTCTCGGGATGGGTGATGGGGGTCTGCAGAGGCCTGTTCTCGGGATAGGTGGTGGTCTGTAGAGGCTTGTTCTCGGGATGGGTGATGGAGGTCTGCAGACGCCTATTCTCAGGATGGGTGGTGGTCTGCAGAGGCCTGTTCTCAGGATGGGTGGTGGTCTGCAGAGGCCTGTTCTCGGGATGGGGTGTGGTCTGCAGAGGCCTGTTCTCAGGATGGGTGGTGGTCTGGAGAGGCCTGTTCTCGGGATGGGGGGTGGTCTGCAGAGGCCTGTTCTCGGGATGGGTGGTGGTCTGCAAAGCCTTGTTCTCGAGAAGGATGGTGGTCTGCAGAGGCCTGTTCTCGGGATGGGTGATGGGGGTCTGCAGAGGCCTGTTCTCGGGATAGGTGGTGGTCTGTAGAGGCTTGTTCTCGGGATGGGTGATGGAGGTCTGCAGACGCCTATTCTCAGGATGGGTGGTGGTCTGCAGAGGCCTGTTCTCAGGATGGGTGGTGGTCTGCAGAGGCCTGTTCTCGGGATGGGGTGTGGTCTGCAGAGGCCTGTTCTCAGGATGGGTGGTGGTCTGGAGAGGCCTGTTCTCGGGATGGGGGGTGGTCTGCAGAGGCCTGTTCTCGGGATGGGTGGTGGTCTCCAGAGGCCTGTTCTCGGGATGGGTGATGGGGGTCTGCAGAGGCCTATTCTCGGGATGGGTGGTGGTCTGCAGAGGCCTGTTCTCGGCATGGGTGGTGGTCTGTAGAGGCTTGTTCTCGGGATGGGTGATGGGGGTCTGCAGAGGCCTACTCTCAGGATGGGTGGTGGTCTGCAGAGGCTTGTTCTCAGGATGGGTGGTGTTCTGCAGAGGCCTGTTCTCGGGATGGGTGGTGGTCTGCAGAGGCCTGTTCTCGGGATGGATGGTGGGCTTGAGAGGCCTGTTCTCGGGATGGATGGTGGGCTTGAGAGGCCTCTTCTCGGGATGGGTGGTGGTCTGTAGAGGCCTCTTCTCGGGATGGGTGGTGGTCTGTAGAGGCCTGTTCTCGGGATGGGTGGTGTCTGTAGAGGCCTGTTCTCGAGATGGGTGGTGGTCTGGAGAGGCATGTTCTCAAGATGGGTGGTGGTCTGCAGAGGCCTGTTCTCAAGATGGGTGGTGGTCTTCAGAGGCCTGTTCTCGGGATGGGTGAGGGTCTGCAGAGGCCTGTTCTCGGGATGGGTGATGGGGGTCTGCAGAGGCCTATTCTCAGGATGGGTGGTGGTCTGCAGAGGCCTGTTCTCGGGATGGGGTGTGGTCTGCAGAGGCCTGTTCTCAGGATGTGTGGTGGTCTGGAGAGGCCTGTTCTCGGGATGGGGGGTGGTCTGCAGAGGCCTGTTCTCGGGATGAGTGGTGGTCTCCAGAGGCCTGTTCTCGGGATGGGTGATGGGGGTCTGCAGAGGCCTATTCTCGGGATGGGTGGTGGTCTGCAGAGGCCTGTTCTCGGCATGGGTGGTGGTCTGTAGAGGCTTGTTCTCGGGATGGGTGATGGGGGTCTGCAGAGGCCTACTCTCAGGATGGGTGGTGGTCTGCAGAGGCTTGTTCTCAGGATGGGTGGTGTTCTGCAGAGGCCTGTTCTCGGGATGGGTGGTGGTCTGCAGAGGCCTGTTCTCGGGATGGATGGTGGGCTTGAGAGGCCTGTTCTCGGGATGGATGGTGGGCTTGAGAGGCCTCTTCTCGGGATGGGTGGTGGTCTGTAGAGGCCTGTTCTCGGGATGGGTGGTGGTCTGTAGAGGCCTGTTCTCGAGATGGGTGGTGGTCTGGAGAGGCATGTTCTCAAGATGGGTGGTGGTCTGCAGAGGCCTGTTCTCAGGATGGGTGGTGGTCTTCAGAGGCCTGTTCTCGGGATGGGTGAGGGTCTGCAGAGGCCTGTTCTCGGGATGGGTGATGGGGGTCTGCAGAGGCCTATTCTCGGGATAGGTGGTGGTTTGCTGAGGCCTGTTCTTGGGATGGGTGCTGGTCTGCAGAGGCCTGTTCTCGGGATGGGTGGTGGTCTGCAGAGGCCTGTTCTCGGGATGGGTGGTGGTCTGCAAAGCCTTGTTCTCGAGAAGGATGGTGGTCTGCAGAGGCCTGTTCTCGGGATGGGTGATGGGGGTCTGCAGAGGCCTGTTCTCAGGATAGGTGGTGGTCTGTAGAGGCTTGTTCTCGGGATGGGTGATGGAGGTCTGCAGACGCCTATTCTCAGAATGGGTGGTGGTCTGCAGAGGCCTGTTCTCAGGATGGGTGGTGGTCTGCAGAGGCCTGTTCTCGGGATGGGGTGTGGTCTGCAGAGGCCTGTTCTCAGGATGGGTGGTGGTCTGGAGAGGCCTGTTCTCAGGATGGGGGGTGGTCTGCAGAGGCCTGTTCTCGGGATGGGTGGTGGTCTCCAGAGGCCTGTTCTCGGGATGGGTGATGGGGGTCTGCAGAGGCCTGTTCTCGGGATGGGTGGTGGTCTGTAGAGGCTTGTTCTCGGGATGGGTGATGGGGTACTGCAGAGGCCTATTCTCAGGATGGGTGGTGGTCTGCAGAGGCCTGTTCTCAGGATGGGTGGTGTTCTGCAGAGGCCTGTTCTCGGGATGGGTGGTGGTCTGCAGAGGCCTGTTCTCGGGATGGATGGTGGGCTTGAGAGGCCTCTTCTCGGGATGGGTGGTGGTCTGTAGAGGCCTCTTCTCGGGATGGGTGGTGGTCTGTAGAGGCCTGTTCTCGGGATGGGTGGTGGTCTGTAGAGGCTTGTTCTCTGCATAGGTGATGGGGATGGGGGTCTGCAAAGCCTTGTTCTCGAGATGGGTGGTGGTCTGCAGAGGCCTGTTCTCGGGATGGGTGATGAGGGTCTGCAGAGGCCTATTCTCGGGATGGGTGGTGGTCTGCAGAGGCCTGTTCTCGGGATGGGTGGTGGTCTGCAGAGGCCTGTTCTCGGGATGGGTGATGGGGGTCTGCAGAGGCCTGTTCTCGGGATGGGTGATGGGGGTCTGCAGAGGCCTGTTCTTGGGATGTGTGGTGGTCTGCAGAGGCCTGTTCTCGGGATGGGTGGTGGTCTGCAGAGGCCTCTTCTCGGAATGGGTGGTGGTCTGCAGAGGCCTGTTTTCGGGATGGGTGGTGGGATCCAGAGGCCTGTTCTCAGGATGGGTGGTGGGATGCAGA
Source organism: Anomaloglossus baeobatrachus (assembly GCF_048569485.1). NCBI lineage: Eukaryota > Metazoa > Chordata > Amphibia > Anura > Aromobatidae > Anomaloglossus > Anomaloglossus baeobatrachus. Next base: position 961,400,967 of record NC_134353.1, read on the forward strand.
GGCCTGTTCTCAGGATGGGTGGTGGTCTGTAGAGGCCTGCTCTCGGGATGGGTGGTGGTCTGCAGAGGCTTGTTCTCGGGATGGGTGGTGGTCTGCAGAGGCTTGTTCTCGGGATGGGTGGTGGTCTGCAGAGGCCTGTTCTCGGGATGGGTGGTGGGCTGCAGAGGCCTGTTCTCAGGATGTGTGGTGGTCTGCAGAGGCCTGTTCTCGGGATGGGTGGTGGTTTGCAGAGGTCTGTTCTCAGGATGGGTGGTGGTCTGCAGAGGCCTGTTCTCGGGATGGGTGGTGGTCTGCAGAGGCCTGTTCTCGGGATGGGTGGTGGTCTGCAGAGGCCTGTTCTCAGGATGGGTGGTGGTCTGCAGAGGCCTGTTCTCAGGATGGGTGGTGGTCATCAGAGGCCTGTTCTCGGGATGGGTGAGGGTCTGCAGAGGCCTGTTCTCGGGATGGGTGATGGGGGTCTGCAGAGGCCTATTCTCGGGATGGGTGGTGGTCTGCAGAGGCCTGTTCTTGGGATGGGTGCTGGTCTGCAGAGGCCTGTTCTCGGGATGGGTGGTGGTCTGCAAAGCCTTGTTCTCGAGAAGGATGGTGGTCTGCAGAGGCCTGTTCTCGGGATGGGTGATGGGGGTCTGCAGAGGCCTGTTCTCGGGATAGGTGGTGGTCTGTAGAGGCTTGTTCTCGGGATTGGTGATGGAGGTCTGCAGACGCCTATTCTCAGGATGGGTGGTGGTCTGCAGAGGCCTGTTCTCAGGATGGGTGGTGGTCTGCAGAGGCCTGTTCTCGGGATGGGGTGTGGTCTGCAGAGGCCTGTTCTCAGGATGGGTGGTGGTCTGGAGAGGCCTGTTCTCGGGATGGGGGGTGGTCTGCAGAGGCCTGTTCTCGGGATGGGTGGTGGTCTGCAAAGCCTTGTTCTCGAGAAGGATGGTGGTCTGCAGAGGCCTGTTCTCGGGATGGGTGATGGGGGTCTGCAGAGGCCTGTTCTCGGGATAGGTGGTGGTCTGTAGAGGCTTGTTCTCGGGATGGGTGATGGAGGTCTGCAGACGCCTATTCTCAGGATGGGTGGTGGTCTGCAGAGGCCTGTTCTCGGGATGGGGTGTGGTCTGCAGAGGCCTGTTCTCAGGATGGGTGGTGGTCTGGAGAGGCCTGTTCTCGGGATGGGGGGTGGTCTGCAGAGGCCTGTTCTCGGGATGGGTGGTGGTCTCCAGAGGCCTGTTCTCGGGATGGGTGATGGGGGTCTGCAGAGGCCTATTCTCGGGATGGGTGGTGGTCTGCAGAGGCCTGTTCTCGGAATGGGTGGTGGTCTGTAGAGGCTTGTTCTCGGGATGGGTGATGGGGGTCTGCAGAGGCCTATTCTCAGGATGGGTGGTGGTCTGCAGAGGCCTGTTCTCGGGATGGGTGGTGGTCTGCAGAGGCCTGTTCTCGGGATGGATGGTGGGCTTGAGAGGCCTCTTCTCGGGATGGGTGGTGGTCTGTAGAGGCCTCTTCTCGGGATGGGTGGTGGTCTGTAGAGGCCTGTTCTCGGGATGGGTGGTGGTCTGTAGAGGCCTGTTCTCGGGATAGGTGGTGGTCTGTAGAGGCTTGTTCTCGGGATGGGTGATGGTGGTCTGCAGAGGCCTGTTCTCAGGATGGGTGGTGGTCTGCAGAGGCCTGTTCTCGGGATGGGGTGTGGTCTGCAGAGGCCTGTTGTCAGGATGGGTGGTGGTCTGGAGAGGCCTGTTCTCGGGATGGGGGGTGGTCTGCAGAGGCCTGTTCTCGGGATGGGTGGTGGTCTCCAGAGGCCTGTTCTCGGGATGGGTGATGGGGGTCTGCAGAGGCCTATTCTCGGGATGGGTGGTGGTCTGTAGAGGCCTGTTCTCGGGATGGGTGGTGGTCTGTAGAGGCCTGTTCTCGGGATGGGTGGTGGTCTGCAGAGGCCTGTTCAAGGGGTGGGTGGTGGTCTGCAGAGGCATGTTATCAAGATGGGTGGTGGTCTGCAGAGGCCTGTTCTCAGGATGGGTGGTGGTCATCAGAGGCCTGTTCTCGGGATGGGTGAGGGTCTGCAGAGGCCTGTTCTCGGGATGGGTGATGGGGGTCTGCAGAGGCCTATTCTCGGGATGGGTGGTGGTCTGCAGAGGCCTGTTCTTGGGATGGGTGCTGGTCTGCAGAGGCCTGTTCTCGGGATGGGTGGTGGTCTGCAGAGGCCTGTTCTCGGGATGGGTGGTGGTCTGCAAAGCCTTGTTCTCGAGAAGGATGGTGGTCTGCAGAGGCCTGTTCTCGGGATGGGTGATGGGGGTCTGCAGAGGCCTGTTCTCGGGATAGGTGGTGGTCTGTAGAGGCTTGTTCTCGGGATGGGTGATGGAGGTCTGCAGGCGCCTATTCTCAGGATGGGTGGTGGTCTGCAGAGGCCTGTTCTCAGGATGGGTGGTGGTCTGCAGAGGCCTGTTCTCGGGATGGGGTGTGGTCTGCAGAGGCCTGTTGTCAGGATGGGTGGTGGTCTGGAGAGGCCTGTTCTCGGGATGGGGGGTGGTCTGCAGAGGCCTGTTCTCGGGATGGGTGGTGGTCTCCAGAGGCCTGTTCTCGGGATGGGTGATGGGGGTCTGCAGAGGCCTATTCTCGGGATGGGTGGTGGTCTGCAGAGGCCTGTTCTCGGCATGGGTGGTGGTCTGTAGAGGCTTGTTCTCGGGATGGGTGATGGGGGTCTGCAGAGGCCTACTCTCAGGATGGGTGGTGGTCTGCAGAGGCTTGTTCTCAGGATGGGTGGTGTTCTGCAGAGGCCTGTTCTCGGGATGGGTGGTGGTCTGCAGAGGCCTGTTCTCGGGATGGATGGTGGGCTTGAGAGGCCTGTTCTCGGGATGGATGGTGGGCTTGAGAGGCCTCTTCTCGGGATGGGTGGTGGTCTGTAGAGGCCTCTTCTCGGGATGGGTGGTGGTCTGTAGAGGCCTGTTCTCGGGATGGGTGGTGGTCTGTAGAGGCCTGTTCTCGGGATGGGTGGTGGTCTGGAGAGGCATGTTCTCAAGATGGGTGGTGGTCTGCAGAGGCCTGTTCTCAAGATGGGTGGTGGTCTGCAGAGGCCTGTTCTCGGGATGGGTGAGGGTCTGCAGAGGCCTGTTCTCGGGATGGGTGAGGGTCTGCAGAGGCCTGTTCTCGGGATGGGTGATGGGGGTCTGCAGAGGCCTATTCTCGGGATAGGTGGTGGTTTGCAGAGGCCTGTTCTTGGGATGGGTGCTGGTCTGCAGAGGCCTGTTCTCGGGATGGGTGGTGGTCTGCAGAGGCCTGTTCTCGGGATGGGTGGTGGTCTGCAAAGCCTTGTTCTCGAGAAGGATGGTGGTCTGCAGAGGCCTGTTCTCGGGATGGGTGATGGGGGTCTGCAGAGGCCTGTTCTCAGGATAGGTGGTGGTCTGTAGAGGCTTGTTCTCGGTATGGGTGATGGAGGTCTGCAGACGCCTATTCTCAGAATGGGTGGTGGTCTGCAGAGGCCTGTTCTCAGGATGGGTGGTGGTCTGCAGAGGCCTGTTCTCGGGATGGGGTGTGGTCTGCAGAGGCCTGTTCTCGGGATGGGGGGTGGTCTGCAGAGGCCTGTTCTCGGGATGGGTGGTGGTCTCCAGAGGCCTGTTCTCGGGATGGGTGATGGGGGTCTGCAGAGGCCTATTCTCGGGATGGGTGGTGGTCTGCAGAGGCCTGTTCTCGGGATGGGTGGTGGTCTGTAGAGGCTTGTTCTCGGGATGGGTGATGGGGGTCTGCAGAGGCCTATTCTCAGGATGGGTGGTGGTCTGCAGAGGCCTGTTCTCAGGATGGGTGGTGTTCTGCAGAGGCCTGTTCTCGGGATGGGTGGTGGTCTGCAGAGGCCTGTTCTCGGGATGGATGGTGGGCTTGAGAGGCCTCTTCTCGGGATGGGTGGTGGTCTGTAGAGGCCTCTTCTCGGGATGGGTGGTGGTCTGTAGAGGCCTGTTCTCGGGATGGGTGGTGGTCTGTAGAGGCTTGATCTCTGCATAGGTGATGGGGATGGGGGTCTGCAAAGCCTTGTTCTCGAGATGGGTGGTGGTCTGCAGAGGCCTGTTCTCGGGATGGGTGATGAGGGTCTGCAGAGGCCTATTCTCGGGATGGGTGGTGGTCTGCAGAGGCCTGTTCTCGGGATGGGTGGTGGTCTGCAGAGGCCTGTTCTCGGGATGGGTGATGGGGGTCTGCAGAGGCCTGTTCTCGGGATGTGTGGTGGTCTGCAGAGGCCTGTTCTCGGGATGGGTGGTGGTCTGCAGAGGCCTCTTCTCGGGATGGGTGGTGGTCTGCAGAGGCCTGTTCTCGGGATGGGTGGTGGGATGCAGAGGCCTGTTCTCAGGATGGGTGGTGGGATGCAGAGGCCTGTTCTCAGGATGGGTGGTGGTCTGTAGAGGCCTGCTCTCGGGATGGGTGGTGGTGTGCAGAGCCTGGTTCTCCAGATGGATGGAGGTCTGGATGGAGGTGACCTGTCAGACACCGGACAGCGCCACCTTGCTCTGGTTGCTGCTCTGTAGAGCCGCTGTCAGGTGACGCCGGGGCACCAGGGTTGAAGCTCCTCCACATACCAGGGAGGTGGCGCTGAGCCAGGCAATAAAATGTCAGGACTCTTATATGAAATCAATCCGGCAGGGACGGGAGGACAAAGTCGATGGCTGACGCCCGGCTGTAACCAATCACGAGGTCCTAGAATTATAGAGAACACAATGTACAGGGGCAAAGTCCGCGCTGCCCGGGCACAGGAACGTGCCTGCCCACCCTGCACCCCAGATAACAGCAGGTGCCCAGGATGCTGACTGCACTGACACATTGTGACAACTTATCAGCTGTGAGAGCAGAACTAGATCAGGACGGGGCTCCAGGAAGAGCGATGCACTGGCTGCAGCAGGAGCAAACCCTCAGCTGTGATAAGTCTGAGGTCCCTGTGAACCTCCTGATGTCCATTCAGTGACAGGTAGCAGAGCAGTCGTCACGTCATTACATTCAATGCATTGTAGCGCAGAGACGATCCCTGGAGACGACACACAAAGAGTTAACAGCTCTGCGCTCAGGGGTCACCGCGATCACCTGACCCTGCGGCTCCCTCCTTTACCCGTCAGCGTCGCCCATAAACCGAGCAGAACAGAACCTGACTGGTTAATAAGTTAATATTTACATTATCCGCCATTAACCCATCGAGGGACGGCGCCCTGACGAAGGTCGACGCCTGGAGGACACCGGACCCGACAATGGGGGCGGCCTGCAGACGACGGGGGCCACAGCAGCACAGAGGACACGAGGCCCCACAATGGGGGCGGCCTGCAGACGACGGTGGCCACAGCAGCACAGAGGACACCAGGCCCCACAATGGGGGCGGCCTGCAGACGACGGGGGCCACAGCAGCACAGAGGACACCGGGCCCGACAATGGGGGCGGCCTGCAGACGACGGGGGCCACAGCAGCACAGAGGACACCGGGCCCGACAATGGGGGGCGGCCTGCAGACGACGGGGGCCACAGCAGCACAGAGGACACCAGACCCGACAATGGGGGCGGCCTGCAGACGACGGGGGCCACAGCAGCACAGAGGACACCAGACCCGACAATGGGGGCGGCCTGCAGACGACGGGGGCCACAGCAGCACAGAGGACACCAGACCCGACAATGGGGGCGGCCTGCAGACGACGGGGGCCACAGCAGCACAGAGGACACCAGACCCGACAATGGGGGCGGCCTGCAGACGACGGGGGCCACAGCAGCACAGAGGACACCAGACCCGACAATGGGGGCGGCCTGCAGACGACGGGGGCCACAGCAGCAGAGAGGACACCAGACCCCACAATGGGGGCGGCCTGCAGACGACGGGGGCCACAGCAGCACAGAGGACACCAGGCCCCACAATGGGGGCGGCCTGCAGACGATGGGGGCCACAGCAGCAGAGGACACCAGACCACACAGTGGGGGCGGCCTGCAGACGACGGGGGCCACAGCAGCACAGAGGACACCGGGCCCGACAATGGGGGCGGCCTGCAGACGACGGGGGCCACAGCAGCACAGAGGACACCAGACCCGACAATGGGGGCGGCCTGCAGACGACGGGGGCCACAGCAGCACAGAGGACACCAGACCCGACAATGGGGGCGGCCTGCAGACGACGGGGGCCACAGCAGCACAGAGGACACCAGACCCGACAATGGGGGCGGCCTGCAGACGACGGGGGCCACAGCAGCAGAGAGGACACCAGACCCCACAATGGGGGCGGCCTGCAGACGACGGGGGCCACAGCAGCACAGAGGACACCAGGCCCCACAATGGGGGCGGCCTGCAGACGATGGGGGCCACAGCAGCAGAGGACACCAGACCCCACAGTGGGGGCGGCCTGCAGACGACGGGGGCCACAGCAGCACAGAGGACACGGGGCCCCACAGTGGGGGCGGCCTGCAGACGACGGGGGCCACAGCAGCACAGAGGAGACCAGACCCGACAATGGGGGCGGCCTGCAGACGACGGGGGCCACAGCAGCACAGAGGACACCGGGCCCTACAATGGGGGCGGCCTGCAGACGACAGGGGCCACAGCAGCACAGAGGACACCGGACCCGACAATGGGGGCGGCCTGCAGACGACGGGGGCCACAGCAGCACAGAGGACACCGGACTCCACAATGGGGGCGGCCTGCAGACGACGGGGGCCACAGCAGCACAGAGGACACGGAGCCCTACAATGGGGGCGACCTGCAGACGATGGGGGCCACAGCAGCACAAAGGACACGGGGCCCTACAATGGGGGCGGCCTGCAGACGACAGGGGCCACAGCATCCCAGAGGACACCGGACTCCACAATGGGGGCGGCCTGCAGGCGATGGGGGCCACAGCAGCACAGAGGACACCGGACTCCACAATGGGGGCGGCCTGCAGGTGATGGGGGCCACAGCAGCACAGAGGACACCAGGTCCAACAATGGGGGCGGCCTGCAGACGACGGGGGCCACAGCAGCACAGAGGACACCGGACCCGACAATGGGGGTGGCCTGCAGACGACGGGGGCCACAGCAGCACAGAGGAATACAGGAGAGCAGAGACACAGAGGAAGGAGAGGGAGCCACAGCAGCACAGAGTATTACAGGACAGTAACACTGTGGGGGGCAGTGATCGGACCTTCGTGAGATGACACCTGGTTCAGCCCCTATTGGGGCTGTTTCAATGCGGTCACCCACTGTTTCCCCACAGTTCCCAGCTGTTTTGAGCCGTGGAATGGTGGACGGCGGGCGGTCCTTCCCTTTCCCCTCAGTTTGGGCCGTGGTTCGGTGGACGGCCACTCTCTCCCTTCCTCGCTGTTTCCCCTCAGTTTGGGCCGTGGTGCGGTGGACGGGGCCGCTCCCTCCTTTCCTCGCTGTTTCCCCTCAGTTTGGGCCGTGGTGCGGTGGACGGGGCCACTCACTCCCTTCCTCGCTGTTTCCCCTCAGTTTGGGCCGTGGTGCGGTGGACGGGGCCACTCCCTCCTTTCCTCGCTGTTTCTCCTCAGTTTGGGCCGTGGTGCGGTGGACGGGGCCGCTCCCTCCCTTCCTCGCTGTTTCTCCTCAGTTTGGGCCGTGGTGCGGTGGACGGGGCCGCTCCCTCCTTTCCTCGCTCGCTGTTTCTCCTCAGTTTGGGCCGTGGTGCGGTGGGCGGTGGCCGCTCCCTCCCTTCCTCGCTGTTTCTCCTCAGTTTGGGCCGTGGTGCGGTGGACGGGGCCGCTCCCTCCTTTCCTCGCTGTTTCCCCTCAGTTTGGGCCGTGGTGCGGTGGACGGCCGCTCCCTTCCTTCCTCGCTGTTTCCCCTCAGTTTGGGCCATGGTGCGGTGGACGGGGGCCGCTCCCTCCCTTCTTCACTGTTTCCCCTCAGTTTGGGCCGTGGTGCGGTGGACGGGGCCGCTCCCTCCTTCCTCGCTGTTTCCCCTCAGTTTGGGCCGTGGTGCGGTGGACGGGGCCACTCCCTCCTTTCCTCGCTGTTTCTCCTCAGTTTGGGCCGTGGTGCGGTGGACGGGGCCGCTCCCTCCCTTCCTCGCTGTTTCTCCTCAGTTTGGGCCGTGGTGCGGTGGACGGGGCCGCTCCCTCCTTTCCTCGCTCGCTGTTTCTCCTCAGTTTGGGCCGTGGTGCGGTGGGCGGTGGCCGCTCCCTCCCTTCCTCGCTGTTTCTCCTCAGTTTGGGCCGTGGTGCGGTGGACGGGGCCGCTCCCTCCTTTCCTCGCTGTTTCCCCTCAGTTTGGGCCGTGGTGCGGTGGACGGCCGCTCCCTTCCTTCCTCGCTGTTTCCCCTCAGTTTGGGCCATGGTGCGGTGGACGGGGGCCGCTCCCTCCCTTCTTCACTGTTTCCCCTCAGTTTGGGCCGTGGTGCGGTGGACGGGGCCGCTCCCTCCTTCCTCGCTGTTTCCCCTCAGTTTGGGCCGTGGTGCGGTGGACGGGGGCCGCTCCCTCCCTTCCTCGCTGTTTCCCCTCAGTTTGGGCCGTGGTGCGGTGGACGGGGGCCGCTCCCTCCCTTCTTCACTGGTTCCCCTCAGTTTGGGCTGTGGTGCGGTGGACGGGGGCCGCTCCCTCCCTTCCTCGCTGTTTCTCCTCAGTTTGGGCCGTGGTGCGGTGGACGGCCGCTCCCTCCCTTCCTCGCTGTTTCCCCTCAGTTTGGGCTGTGGTGTGGTGGACGGTCGCTCCCTCCCTTCCTCGCTGTTTCTCCTCAGTTTGGGCCGTGGTGTGGTGGACGGGGCCGCACCCTCCCTTCCTCGCTGTTTCTCCTCAGTTTGGGCCGTGGTGCGGTGGACGGGGGCCGCTCCCTCCCTTCCTCGCTGTTTCTCCTCAGTTTAGGCCGTGGTGCGGTGGACGGCCGCTCCCTCCCTTCCTCGCTGTTTCCCCTCAGTTTGGGCCGTGGTGCGGTGGACGGGGCCGCTCCCTCCTTTCCTCGCTGTTTCCCCTCAGTTTGGGACGTGGTGCGGTGGACGGGGCCACTCCCTCCTTTCCTCGCTGTTTCCCCTCAGTTTGGGCCGTGGTGCGGTGGACGGGGGCCGCTCCCTACCTTCCTCGCTTGCTGTTTCCCCTCAGTTTGGGCCGTGGTGCGGTGGACGGCCGCTCCCTCCCTGTTTCCCCTCAGTTTGGGCCGTGGTGCGGTGGACGGCCGCTCCCTCCCTTCCTCGCTGTTTCCCCTCAGTTTGGGCCGTGGTGCGGTGGACGGCCGCTCCCTCCCTTCCTCGCTGTTTCCCCTCAGTTTGGGCCGTGGTGCGGTGGACGGCCGCTCCCTCCCTTCCTCGCTGTTTCTCCTCAGATTGGGCTGTGGTGCGGTGGACGGCCGCTCCCTCCTTTCCTCGCTGTTTCTCCTCAGTTTGGGCCGTGGTGCGGTGGACGGGGCCGCTCCCTCCTTTCCTCGCTGTTTCTCCTCAGTTTGGGCCGTGGTGCGGTGGACGGGGCCGCTCCCTCCTTTCCTCGCTGCTTCTCCTCAGTTTGGGCCAAGGTGCGGTGGACGGGGGCCGCTCCCTCCTTTCCTCGCCGTTTCTCCTCAGTTTGGGCCGTGGTACGGTGGACGGGGGCCGCTCCCTCCTTCCTCGCTGTTTCCCCTCAGTTTGGGCCGTGGTGCGGTGGACGGGGCCGCACCCTCCTTTCCTCGCTGTTTCTCCTCAGTTTGGGCCGTGGTGCGGTGGACGGGGCCGCTCCCTCCTTTCCTCGCTGTTTCTCCTCAGTTTGGGACGTGGTGCGGTGGACGGGGCCGCTCCCTCCCTTCCTCGCTGTTTCCCCTCAGTTTGGGCCGTGGTGCGGTGGACGGGGGCCGCTCCCTACCTTCCTCGCTCGCTGTTTCCCCTCAGTTTGGGCCGTGGTGCGGTGGACGGCCGCTCCCTCCCTTCCTCGCTGTTTCACCTCAGTTTTGGCCGTGGTGCGGTGGACGGCCGCTCCCTCCCTTCCTCGCTGTTTCCCCTCAGTTTGGGCCGTGGTGCGGTGGACGGCCGCTCCCTCCCTTCCTCGCTGTTTCTCCTCAGATTGGGCTGTGGTGCGGTGGACGGCCGCTCCCTCCTTTCCTCGCTGTTTCTCCTCAGTTTGGGCCATGGTGCGGTGGACGGGGCCACTCCCTCCTTTCCTCGCTGTTTCTCCTCAGTTTGGGCCGTGGTGCGGTGGACGGGGCCGCTCCCTCCTTTCCTCGCTGCTTCTCCTCAGTTTGGGCCGTGGTGCGGTGGACGGGGGCCGCTCCCTCCTTTCCTCGCCGTTTCTCCTCAGTTTGGGCCGTGGTGCGGTGGACGGGGGCCGCTCCCTCCTTCCTCGCTGTTTCCACTCAGTTTGGGCCGTGGTGCGGTGGACGGGGCCGCACCCTCCTTTCCTCGCTGTTTCTCCTCAGTTTGGGCCGTGGTGCGGTGGACGGGGCCGCTCCCTCCTTTCCTCGCTGTTTCTCCTCAGTTTGGGCCGTGGTGCGGTGGACGGGGCTGCTCCCTCCTTTCCTCGCTGTTTCCCCTCAGTTTGGGCCGTGGTGCGGTGGACGGGGCCGCTCCCTCCCTTCCTCGCTGTTTCCGCTCAGTTTGGGCCGTGGTGCGGTGGACGGGGCCGCTCCCTCCCTTCCTCGCTGTTTCCCCTCAGTTTGGGCCGTGGTGCGGTGGACGGGGCCGCTCCCTCCCTTCATCGCTGTTTCCCCTCAGTTTGAGCTGTGGTGCAGTGGACGGCCGCTCCCTCCCTTCCTTGCTGTTTCCCCTCAGTTTGGGCCATGGTGCGGTGGACGAGGGCCGCTCCCTCCTTTCCTCGCTGTTTCCCCTCAGTTTGGGCCGTGGTGCGGTGGACGGGGGCCGCTCCCTCCCTTCCTCGCTGTTTCTCCTCAGTTTGGGCCGTGGTGCGGTGGACGGCCGCTCCCTCCCTTCCTCGCTGTTTCCCCTCAGTTTGGGCCGTGGTGCGGTGGACAGGGGTCGCTCCCTCCTTTCCTCGCTGTTTCCCCTCAGTTTGGGCCGTGGTGCGGTGGACGGGGGCCGCTCCCTCCTTTCCTCGCTGTTTCTCCTCAGTTTGGGCCGTGGTGCGGTGGACGGGGCCGCTCCCTCCTTTCCTCGCTGTTTTCCCTCAGTTTGGGCCGTGGTGCGGTGGACGGGGGCCGCTCCCTCCCTTCCTCGCTGTTTCCTCTCAGTTTGGGCCGTGGTGTGGTGGACGGGGGCCGCTCCCTCCCTTCCTCGCTGTTTCTCCTCAGTTTGGGCCGTGATGCAGTGGACGGCCGCTCCCTCCCTTCCTCGCTGTTTCCCCTCAGTTTGGGCCGTGGTGCGGTGGACGGGGGCCGCTCCCTCCCTTCCTCGCTGTTTCTCCTCAGTTTGGGCCGTGGTGCGGTGGACGGGGCCGCTCCCTCCTTTCCTCGCTGTTTCTCCTCAGTTTGGGCCGTTGTGCGGTGGACGGGGCCGCTCCCTCCTTTCCTTGCTGTGTTTCTCCTCAGTTTGGGCCGTTGTGCGGTGGACGGGGCCGCTCCCTCCCTTCCTCGCTGTTTCTCCTCAGTTTGGGCCGTGGTGCGGTGAACGGGGCCGCTCCCTCCTTTCCTCGCTGTTTCTCCTCAGTTTGGGCCGTTGTGCGGTGGACGGGGGCCGCTCCCTCCTTTCCTTGCTGTGTTTCTCCTCAGTTTGGGCCGTGGTGCGGTGGACGGGGCCGCTCCCTCCTTTCCTCGCTGTGTTTCTCCTCAGTTTGGGCCGTGGTGCGGTGGACGGAGCCGCTACCTCCCTTCCTCGCTGTGTCTCTCCTCAGTTTGGGCCGTGGTGCGGTGGACGGGGGCCGCTCCCTCCTTTCCTCGCTGTTTCTCCTCAGTTTGGGCCGTGGTGCGGTGGACGGGGGCCGCTCCCTCCCTTCCTCGCTGTTTCTCCTCAGTTTGGGCCGTGGTGCGGTGGACGGAGCCGCTCCCTCCTTTCCTCGCTGTTTCTCCTCAGTTTGGGCCGTTGTGCGGTGGACGGGGGCCGCTCCCTCCTTTCCTCGCTGTGTTTCTCCTCAGTTTGGGCCGTGGTGCGGTGGACGGGGCCGCTCCCTCCTTTCCTCGCTGTGTTTCTCCTCAGTTTGGGCCGTTGTGCGGTGGACGGGGCCGCTCCCTCCTTTCCTCGCTGTGTTTCTCCTCAGTTTGGGCCGTTGTGCGGTGGACGGGGGCCGCTCCCTCCCTTCCTCACTGTGTTTTTTCTCCTCAGTTTGGGCCGTGGTGCGGTGGACGGGGGCCGCTCCCTCCTTTCCTCGCTGTTTCTCCTCAGATTGGGCTGTGGTGCGGTGGACGGGGCCGCTCCCTCCTTTCCTCTCTGTTTCTCCTCAGTTTGGGCTGTTGTGCGGTGGACGGGGGCCGCTCCCTCCTTTCCTCGCTGTTTCTCCTCAGTTTGGGCCGTGGTGCGGTGGACGGGGCCGCTCCCTCCTTTCCTCTCTGTTTCTCCTCAGTTTGGGCCGTGGTGCGGTGGACGGGGGCCACTCCCTCCTTCCTCTCTGTTTCTCCTCAGTTTGGGCTGTTGTGCGGTGGACGGGGGCCGCTCCCTCCTTTCCTCGCTGTTTCTCCTCAGTTTGGGCCGTGGTGCGGTGGACGGGGCCGCTCCCTCCTTTCCTCTCTGTTTCTCCTCAGTTTGGGCCGTTGTGCGGTGGACGGGGCCGCTCCCTCCCTTCCTCGCTGTTTCTCCTCAGTTTGGGCCGTGGTGCGGTGGACGGGGGCCGCTCCCTCCCTTCCTCGCTGTTTCTCCTCAGTTTGGGCCGTGGTGCGGTGGACGGGGCCGCTCCCTCCCTTCCTCGCTGTTTCTCCTCAGTTTGGGCCGTGGTGCGGTGGACGGGGGCCGCTCCCTCCTTTCCTCGCTGTGATTCTCCTCAGTTTGGGCCGTGGTGCGGTGGACGGGGCCGCTCCCTCCCTTCCTCGCTGTTTCTCCTCAGTTTGGGCCGTGGTGCGGTGGACGGGGCCGCTCCCTCCCTTCCTCGCTGTTTCTCCTCAGTTTGGGCCGTGGTGCGGTGGACGGGGCCGCTCCCTCCCTTCCTCGCTGTTTCTCCTCAGTTTGGGCCGTGATGCGGTGGACGGGGGCCGCTCCCTCCTTTCCTCGCTGTTTCTCCTCAGTTTGGGCCGTTGTGCGGTGGACGGGGCCGCTCCCTCCCTTCCTCGCTGTTTCTCCTCAGTTTGGGCCGTGGTGCGGTGGACGGAGGCCGCTCCCTCCCTTCCTCGCTGTTCCTCCTCAGTTTGGGCCGTGGTGCGGTGGACGGGGCCGCTCCCTCCCTTCCTCGCTGTTTCTCCTCAGTTTGGGCCGTGGTGCGGTGGACGGGGGCCGCTCCCTCCTTTCCTCGCTGTGATTCTCCTCAGTTTGGGCCGTGGTGCGGTGGACGGGGCCGCTCCCTCCCTTCCTCGCTGTTTCTCCTCAGTTTGGGCCGTGGTGCGGTGGACGGGGCCGCTCCCTCCCTTCCTCGCTGTTTCTCCTCAGTTTGGGCCGTGGTGCGGTGGACGGGGCCGCTCCCTCCCTTCCTCGCTGTTTCTCCTCAGTTTGGGCCGTGATGCGGTGGACGGGGGCCGCTCCCTCCTTTCCTCGCTGTTTCTCCTCAGTTTGGGCCGTTGTGCGGTGGACGGGGCCGCTCCCTCCCTTCCTCGCTGTTTCTCCTCAGTTTGGGCCGTGGTGCGGTGGACGGAGGCCGCTCCCTCCCTTCCTCGCTGTTCCTCCTCAGTTTGGGCCGTGGTGCGGTGGACGGGGCCGCTCCCTCCCTTCCTCGCTGTTTCTCCTCAGTTTGGGCCGTGGTGCGGTGGACGGGGGCCGCTCCCTCCTTTCCTCGCTGTGTTTCTCCTCAGTTTGGGCCGTGGTGCGGTGGACGGGGCCGCTCCCTCCCTTCCTCGCTGTTTCTCCTCAGTTTGGGCCGTGGTGCGGTGGACGGGACCGCTCCCTCCCTTCCTCGCTGTGTTTCTCCTCAGTTTGGGCCGTGGTGCGGTGGATGGGGCCGCTCCCTCCCTTCCTCGCTGTTTCTCCTCAGTTTGGGCCGTGATGCGGTGGACGGAGCCGCTCCCTCCTTTCCTCGCTGTTTCTCCTCAGTTTGGGCCGTGGTGCGGTGGATGGGGCCGCTCCCTCCCTTCCTCGCTGTTTCTCCTCAGTTTGGGCCGTGATGCGGTGGACGGGGGCCGCTCCCTCCTTTCCTCGCTGTTTCCCCTCAGTTTGGGCCGTGGTGCGGTGGACGGGGGCCGCTCCCTCCCTTCCTCGCTGTTTCCCCTCAGTTTGGGCCGTGATGCGGTGGACGGGGCCGCTCCCTCCTTTCCTCGCTGTTTCTCCTCAGTTTGGGCCGTGGTGCGGTGGACGGGGACCGCTCCCTCCCTTCCTCGCTGTTTCCCCTCAGTTTGGGCCGTGGTGCGGTGGACGGGGGCCGCTCCCTCCCTTCCTCGCTGTTTCTCCTCAGTTTGGGCCGTGGTGCGGTGGACGGGGCCGCTCCTTCTCTTCCTCGCTGTTTCTCCTCAGTTTGGGCCGTGGTGCGGTGGACGGGGCCGCTCCCTCCCTTCCTCGCTGTTTCTCCTCAGTTTGGGCCTTGATGCGGTGGACGGGGCCGCTCCCTCCTTTCCTCGCTGTTTCTCCTCAGTTTGGGCCATGGTGCGGTGGACGGGGGCCGCTTCCTCCCTTCCTCGCTGTTTCCCCTCAGTTTGGGCCGTGGTGCGGTGGACGGGGGCCGCTCCCTCCCTTCCTCGCTGTTTCTCCTCAGTTTGGGCCGTGGTGCGGTGGACGGGGCCGCTCCTTCTCTTCCTCGCTGTTTCTCCTCAGTTTGGGCCGTGGTGCGGTGGACGGGGCCGCTCCCTCCCTTCCTCGCTGTTTCTCCTCAGTTTGGGCCGTGATGCGGTGGACGGGGCCGCTCCCTCCTTTCCTCGCTGTTTCTCCTCAGTTTGGGCCGTGGTGCGGTGGACGGGGCCGCTCCCTCCCTTCCTTGCTGTTTCTCCTCAGTTTGGGCCATGGTGCGGTGGACGGGGGCCGCTCCCTCCCTTCCTCGCTGTGTTTCTCCTCAGTTTGGGCCGTGGTGCGGTGGACGGGGCCGCTCCTTCTCTTCCTCGCTGTTTCTCCTCAGTTTGGGCCGTGATGCGGTGGACGGGGCCGCTCCCTCCCTTCCTCGCTGTTTCTCCTCAGTTTGGGCCGTGATGCGGTGGACGGGGCCGCTCCCTCCTTTCCTCGCTGTTTCTCCTCAGTTTGGGCCGTGGTGCGGTGGACGGGGCCGCTCCCTCCCTTCCTCGCTGTTTCTCCTCAGTTTGGGCCGTGGTGTGGTGGACGGGGGCCGCTCCCTCCCTTCCTCGCTGTGTTTCTCCTCAGTTTGGGCCGTGGTGCGGTGGACGGGGCCGCTCCTTCTCTTCCTCGCTGTTTCTCCTCAGTTTGGGCCGTGATGCGGTGGACGGGGCCGCTCCCTCCCTTCCTCGCTGTTTCTCCTCAGTTTGGGCCGTGGTGCGGTGGACGGGGCCGCTCCTTCTCTTCCTCGCTGTTTCTCCTCAGTTTGGGCCGTGGTGCGGTGGACGGGGCCGCTCCCTCCCTTCCTCGCTGTTTCTCCTCAGTTTGGGCCGTGATGCGGTGGACGGGGCCGCTCCCTCCTTTCCTCGCTGTTTCTCCTCAGTTTGGGCCGTGGTGCGGTGGACGGGGCCGCTCCCTCCCTTCCTCGCTGTTTCTCCTCAGTTTGGGCCATGGTGCGGTGGACGGGGGCCGCTCCCTCCCTTCCTCGCTGTGTTTCTCCTCAGTTTGGGCCGTGGTGCGGTGGACGGGGCCGCTCCTTCTCTTCCTCGCTGTTTCTCCTCAGTTTGGGCCGTGATGCGGTGGACGGGGCCGCTCCCTCCCTTCCTCGCTGTTTCTCCTCAGTTTGGGCCGTGATGCGGTGGACGGGGCCGCTCCCTCCTTTCCTCGCTGTTTCTCCTCAGTTTGGGCCGTGGTGCGGTGGACGGGGCCGCTCCCTCCCTTCCTCGCTGTTTCTCCTCAGTTTGGGCCGTGGTGTGGTGGACGGGGGCCGCTCCCTCCCTTCCTCGCTGTGTTTCTCCTCAGTTTGGGCCGTGGTGCGGTGGACGGGGCCGCTCCTTCTCTTCCTCGCTGTTTCTCCTCAGTTTGGGCCGTGATGCGGTGGACGGGGCCGCTCCCTCCTTTCCTCGCTGTTTCTCCTCAGTTTGGGCCGTGGTGCGGTGGACGGGGCCGCTCCCTCCCTTCCTCGCTGTTTCTCCTCAGTTTGGGCCATGGTGCGGTGGACGGGGGCCGCTCCCTCCCTTCCTCGCTGTGTTTCTCCTCAGTTTGGGCCGTGGTGCGGTGGACGGGGCCGCTCCTTCTCTTCCTCGCTGTTTCTCCTCAGTTTGGGCCGTGATGCGGTGGACGGGGCCGCTCCCTCCCTTCCTCGCTGTTTCTCCTCAGTTTGGGCCGTGATGCGGTGGACGGGGCCGCTCCCTCCTTTCCTCGCTGTTTCTCCTCAGTTTGGGCCGTGGTGCGGTGGACGGGGCCGCTCCCTCCCTTCCTCGCTGTTTCTCCTCAGTTTGGGCCGTGGTGTGGTGGACGGGGGCCGCTCCCTCCCTTCCTCGCTGTGTTTCTCCTCAGTTTGGGCCGTGGTGCGGTGGACGGGGCCGCTCCTTCTCTTCCTCGCTGTTTCTCCTCAGTTTGGGCCGTGATGCGGTGGACGGGGCCGCTCCCTCCCTTCCTCGCTGTTTCTCCTCAGTTTGGGCCGTGGTGCGGTGGACGGGGCCGCTCCCTCCTTTCCTCGCTGTTTCTCCTCAGTTTGGGCCGTGGTGCGGTGGACGGGGGCCGCTCCCTCCCTTCCTCGCTGTTTAATATTTAACACCATTTTATAGGGCCCCTCGCTTAACAAATGCTGATAATGTGAATCCTGTAATCCGCTTTATTCCTGCAGATCATTAAACCCCGAGGAGCCGCTCTCTGCACGGACGAGACAGCGAGGATTAACCCCTTCTGGGCTGCAGCGAAAGGGAGAGAAACGGATGAATAGATCCGCCTGCGACATGTCCGGGGGCCGCTGGAAACGAATGCAAACTCACAACTGTCCGTCACATGTCTCCTATAGACGGCAACGTGATAAGGCAGATCTGCTGAGCTGTGTATCTAATCCTCTCCTGTGTGATACTGTCTGCAGAGCTGTGTATCTAATCCTATCCTGTGTGATACTGTCTGCAGAGCTGTGTATCTATTCCTCTCCTGTATGATACAGTCTGCTGAGCTGTGTATCTAATCCTATCCTGTGTGATACTGTCTGCAGAGTTGTGTATCTAATCCTCTCCTGTGTGATACTGTCTGCTGAGCAGTGTATCTAATCCTCTCCTGTGTGATACTGTCTGCAGAGCTGTGTATCTAATCCTATCCTGTGTGATACTGTCTGCAGAGTTGTGTATCTAATCCTATCCTGTGTGATACTGTCTGCAGAGCTGTGTATCTAATCCTATCCTGTGTGATACTGTCTGCAGAGTTGTGTATCTAATCCTATCCTGTGTGATACTGTCTGCAGAGCTGTGTATCTAATCCTCTCCTGTGTGATACTGTCTGCAGAGCTGTGTATCTAATCCTATGCTGTGTGATACTGTCTGCTGAGCTGTGTATCTAATCCTATCCTGTGTGATACTGTCTGCAGAGCTGTGTATCTAATCCTATGCTGTGTGATACTGTCTGCAGAGCTGTGTATCTAATCCTATCCTGTGTGATACTGTCTGCAGAGCTGTGTATCTAATCCTATGCTGTGTGATACTGTCTGCTGAGCTGTGTATCTAATCCTATCCTGTGTGATACTGTCTGCAGAGCTGTGTATCTAATCCTATGCTGTGTGATACTGTCTGCAGAGCTGTGTATCTAATCCTATCCTGTGTGATACTGTCTGCTGAGCTGTGTATCTATTCCTCTCCTGTATGATACAGTCTGCTGAGCTGTGTATCTAATACTATCCTGGGTGATACTGTCTGCTGAACTGTGTATCTAATCCTATCCTGTGTGATACTGTCTGCTGAGCTGTGTATCTAATCCTCTCCTGTGTGATACTGTCTGCTGAGCTGTGTATCTAATCCTATCCTGTGTGATACTGTCTGCTGAGCTGTGTATCTAATCCTATTCTGTGTGATACTGTCTGCTGAGCTGTGTATCTAATCCTCTCCTGTGTGATACTGTCTGCTGAGCTGTGTATCTAATCCTCTCCTGTTTGATACTGTCTGCTGAGCTGTGTATCTAATCCTATCCTGTGTGATACTGTCTGCTGAGCTGTGTATCTAATCCTATCCTGTGTGATACTGTCTGCTGAGCTGTGTATCTAATCCTATCCTGTGTGATACTGCCTGCTGAGCTGTGTATCTAATCCTATTCTGTGTGATACTGTCTGCTGAGCTGTGTATCTAATCCTATCCTGTGTGATACTGTCTGCTGAGCTGTGTATCTAATCCTATCCTGTGTGATACTGTCTGCTGAGCTGTGTATCTAATCCTCTCCTGTGTGATACTGTCTGCTGAGCTGTGTATGTAATCCTATCCTGTGTGATACTGTCTGCTGAGCCATGTATCTAATCCTCTCCTGTGTGATACTGTCTGCTGAGCCGTGTATCTAATCCTCTCCTGTGTGATTCTGTCTGCTGAGCTGTGTATCTAATCCTATCCTGTGTGATACTGTCTGCTGAGCTGTGTATCTAATCCTCTCCTGTGTGATACTGTCTGCTGAGCTGTGTATCTAATCCTATCCTGTGTGATACTGTCTGCTGAGCTGTGTATCTAATCCTATCATATGTAATACTGTCTGCTGAGCTGTGTATCTAATCCTATCCTGTGTGATACTGTCTGCTGAGCTGTGTATCTAATCCTATCCTGTGTGATACTGTCTGCTGAGCTGTGTATCTAATCCTATCCTGTGTGATACTGTCTGCTGAGCTGTGTATCTAATCCTATCCTGTGTGATACTGCCTGCTGAGCTGTGTATCTAATCCTATTCTGTGTGATACTGTCTGCTGAGCTGTGTATCTAATCCTATCCTGTGTGATACTGTCTGCTGAGCTGTGTATCTAATCCTATCCTGTGTGATACTGTCTGCTGAGCTGTGTATCTAATCCTCTCCTGTGTGATACTGTCTGCTGAGCTGTGTATCTAATCCTATCCTGTGTGATACTGTCTGCTGAGCCATGTATCGAATCCTCTCCTGTGTGATACTGTCTGCTGAGCCGTGTATCTAATCCTATCCTGTGTGATTCTGTCTGCTGAGCTGTGTATCTAATCCTATCCTGTGTGATACTGTCTGCTGAGCTGTGTATCTAATCCTCTCCTGTGTGATACTGTCTGCTGAGCTGTGTATCTAATCCTATCCTGTGTGATACTGTCTGCTGAGCTGTGTATCTAATCCTATCATATGTAATACTGTCTGCTGAGCTGTGTATCTAATCCTATCCTGTGTGATACTGTCTGCTGAGCTGTGTATCTAATCCTATCCTGTGTGATACTGTCTGCTGAGCCGTGTATCTAATCTTATTCTGTGTGATACTGTCTGCTGAGCCGTGTATCAAATCCTGGAGAGCGGAGGCCCCGGAGGCCACACTGCAAGTCAAATCTTAGAGAGCGGAGGCCACGGAGGCCACACTGCAGGTCAAATCCTAGAGAGCGGAGGCCCCGGAGGCCACACTGCAGGTCAAATCCTAGAGAGCAGAGGCCCCGGAGGCTGTGCTGCAGGTCAAATCTAAGAGCAGAGGCCTCGGAGGCCACACTGCAGGTCAAATCTTAGAGAGCGGAGGCCCCGGAGGCCACACTGCAGGTCAAATCCTAGAGAGCAGAGGCCCCGGAGGCTGTGCTGCAGGTCAAATCTAAGAGCAGAGGCCTCGGAGGCCACACTGCAGGTCAAATCCTAGAGAGCGGAGGCCGCGCTGCAGGTCAAATCCTAGAGAGCGGAGGCCCCGGAGGCCGCGCTGCAGGTCAAATCCTAGAGAGCGGAGGTCGCGCTGCAGGTCAAATCCTAGAGAGCAGAGGCCTCAGAGGCCACACTGCAGGTCAAATCCTAGAGAGCGGAGGCCCCGGAGGCCGCGCTGCAGGTCAAATCCTAGAGAGCGGAGGCCGCGCTGCAGGTCAAATCCTAGAGAGCGGAGGCCCCGGAGACCGCACGCCGCTCACGCGTGGAAGGTTTCTGGCATCGGATACAGGAACAGGCTGATTTGTGTATCTGGCATTGAATCAACTCATCCACTTTCTAGGGAATTCCCTCTGTCTGCCAACACTGAGTGCGTGCCAGGACGCGTGTGATGACGGCGCTGCCGCAAGCTCTGCCGGAAACACGACGTGTAAACACCACAGAAAGGAGGTCACCGAATGAACACTACGACTGCGAGCGTCATATAGAGCCGGTCATGTCTACCGGGCTCACGGATCATCAGCTAGTATTAGCATCTATGAATAAACCGCACCGAAGACTGACAGAACGAACCGCACCGAAGAATGGACTGCGCTGTGGACCAGGCTGACAAAGAACGAACTGTGCAGTAGAACGGACTGACAGAGTGAAGCGCGCCGAATACCGAACTGAACCGTGCCAAAGACTGAACAGAGAGCGCGAACCGTGCCAAAGACCAGACAGAGAGAGCAAGCAGTGCCATGGATCAGACTGAGAGAGAGCAAGCAGTGCCATGGATCAGACTGAGAGAGAGCAAGCAGTGCCAAAGATCGGACTGAGAGAGAGCAAGCAGTGCCATGGATCGGACTGAGAGAGCAAGCAGTGCCAAAGACCAGACAGAGAGCGAACCGTGCCAAAGACCAGACAGAGAGCGAACCGTGCCAAAGACTGAACAGAGAGCGCGAACCGTGCCAAAGACTGAACAGAGAGCACGAACCGTGCCAAAGACTGAACAGAGAGCGCGAACCGTGTCAAAGACTGAACAGAGAGCGCAAACCGTGCCAAAGACTGAACAGAGAGCGCGAACCGTGCCAGAGACCAGACAGAGAGAGCGAAGCATGCCAAAGACCAGACAGAGAGAGCAAGCAGTGCCATGGATCGGACTGAGAGAGAGCAAGCAGTGCCAAAGATCGGACTGAGAGAGCAAGCAGTGCCAAAGACCAGACAGAGAGCAAACCGTGCCAAAGACCAGACAGAGAGCGAACCGTGCCAAAGACCGAACTGAGAGAGAGAGAACCATGCCAAAGACCAGACTGAGAGAGAGCAAACTGTGCCAAAGACCGGACTAAGAGAGAGCGAACCGTGCCAAAGACCAGACTGAGAGAGAGCAAACCGTGCCAAAGACCAGACTGAGAGAGAGCAAACCGTGCCAAAGACCAGACAGAGAGCGAACCGTGCCAAAGACCAGACTGAGAGAGAGCAAACCGTGCCAAAGACCAGACTGAGAGAGAGCGAACCATGCCAAAGACCAGACAGAGAGCGAACCGTGCCAAAGACCAGACAGAGAGCGAACCGTGCCAAAGACCAGACAGAGAGCAAACCGTGCCAAAGACCAGACAGAGAGCGAACCGTGCCAAAGACCAGACTGAGAGAGAGCAAACCGTGCCAAAGACCAGACTGAGAGAGAGCAAACCGTGCCAAAGACCAGACAGAGAGCGAACCGTGCCAAAGACCAGACAGAGAGCGAACCGTGCCAAAGACCAGACTGAGAGCGAACCGTGCCAAAGACCAGACTGAGAGAGAACAAACCATGCCAAAGACCAGACAGAGAGCGAACCGATGGATTGGACTGAGAGAGCGAACCGTGCCAAAGACCGGACTGAGGGAGAGCAAACCGTGCCAAACACCGAACTGAGAGAGAGCAAGCAGTGCCAAAGACCGGACTGAGAGAGAACGAACCGTGCCAAAGACCAGAGGGCGAACCGTGCCAAAGACCAGAGGGCGAACCATGCCAAAGACCAGACTGAGAGAGAGCAAACTGTGCCAAAGACCGGACTAAGAGAGAGCGAACCGTGCCAAAGACCAGACTGAGAGAGAGCAAACCGTGCCAAAGACCAGACAGAGAGCGAACCGTGCCAAAGACCAGACAGAGAGCGAACCGTGCCAAAGACCGAACTGAGAGAGAGAAAGCAGTGCCAAAGACCAGACTGAGAGAGAGCAAACCGTGCCAAAGACCGGACTAAGAGAGAGCGAACCGTGCCAAAGACCAGACTGAGAGAGAGCAAACCGTGCCAAAGACCAGACAGAGAGCGAACCGTGCCAAAGACCAGACTGAGAGCGAACCGTGCCAAAGACCAGACTGAGAGAGAACAAACCATGCCAAAGACCAGAGAGAGAGCGAACCGTGCCAAAGACCGAACTGAGAGAGAGCAAGCAGTGCCAAAGACCAGACTGAGAGAGAGCAAACCGTGCCAAAGACCGGACTAAGAGAGAGCGAACTGTGCCAAAGACCAGACTGAGAGAGAGCAAACCGTGCCAAAGACCAGACAGAGAGCGAACCGTGCCAAAGACCAGACTGAGAGCGAACCGTGCCAAAGACCAGACTGAGAGAGAACAAACCATGCCAAAGACCAGACAGAGAGAGAACCGTGCCAAAGACTGAACTGAGAGAGAGCAAGCAGTGCCAAAGACCAGACTGAGAGAGAGCAAACCGTGCCAAAGACTGGACTAAGAGAGAGCGAACCGTGCCAAAGACCAGACTGAGAGAGAGCAAACCGTGGCAAAGACCAGACAGAGAGCGAACCGTGCCAAAGACCAGACTGAGAGCGAACCGTGCCAAAGACCAGACTGAGAGCGAACCGTGCCAAAGACCAGACTGAGAGAGAACAAACCATGCCAAAGACCAGACAGAGAGCGAACTGATGGATTGGACTGAGAGAGCGAACCGTGCCAAAGACCGGACTGAGGGAGAGCAAACCGTGCCAAACACCGAACTGAGAGAGAGCAAGCAGTGCCAAAGACCGGACTGAGAGAGAACGAACCGTGCCAAAGACCAGAGGGCGAACCGTGCCAAAGGTCGCACTGAGAGAGCGCGAACCGTGCCAAAGACCAGATAGAGAGAGCGAACCGTGCCAAAGACCAGATAGAGAGAGCAAACCGTCCAAACTCTGAACTGAGAGATAGCAAACCGTGCCAAAGACCAGACAGAGAGAGAGCGAACCGTGCCAAAGACCGAACTGCGAGAGAGCGAACCGTGCCAAAGACCAGATAGAGAGAGCGAACCGTGCCAAAGACCAGACAGAGAGAGAGCGAACCGTGCCAAAGACCGAACTGCGAGAGAGCGAACCGTGCCAAAGACCAGATAGAGAGAGCGAACCGTGCCAAAGACCAGACAGAGAGAGAGCGAACCGTGCCAAAGACCGAACTGCGAGAGAGCGAACCGTACCAAAGACCAGATAGAGAGAGCGAACCGTGCCAAAGACCAGACAGAGAGAGAGCAAACCGTGCCAAAGACCGAACTGCGAGAGAGGGAACCGTGCCAAAGACCAGACAGAGAGAGCGAACCATGCCAAAGACCAGATAGAGAGAGCAAACTGTGCCAAAGACCAGACAGGGAGGGCGAACCGTGCCAAAGACCGAACTGCGAGAGAGCGAACCGTGCCAAAGACCAGATAGAGAGAGCGAACCGTGCCAAAGACCAGACAGAGAGGGCGAACCGTGCCAAACACCGAACTGAGAGAGAGCAAGCAGTGCCAAAGACCGGACTGAGAGAGAACGAACCGTGCCAAAGACCAGACAGGGATGGCGAACCGTGCCAAACACCGAACTGAGAGAGAGCAAGCAGTGCCAAAGACCGGACTGAGAGAGAACGAACCGTGCCAAAGACCAGACAGGGAGGGCGAACCGTGCCAAACACCGAACTGAGAGAGAGCAAGCAGTGCCAAAGACCGGACTGAGAGAGAACGAACCGTGCCAAAGACCAGAGAGCGAACCGTGCCAAAGACCAGATAGAGAGAGTGAACCGTCCAAACACTGAACTGAGAGATAGCGAACCGTGCCAAAGACCAGACAGAGAGAGAGCGAACCGTTCCAAAGACCGAACTGCGAGAGAGCGAACCGTGCCAAAGACCAGATAGAGAGAGCGAACCGTGCCAAAGACCAGATAGCGAGAGCGAACCGTGCCAAAGACCAGACAGGGAGGGCGAACCGTGCCAAAGACCTAACTGCAAGAGAGCGAACTGTGCCAAAGACCAGATAGAGAGAGCGAACCGTGCCAAAGACCAGACAGAGAGAGCGAACCGTGCCAAAGACCAGACAGGGAGGGCGAACCGTGCCAAAGACCAGACAGAGCGAACCGTGCCAAAGACCAGACAGAGCGAACTGTGCCAAAGACCAGACAGAGAGAGCGAACCGTGCCAAAGACCAGACAGAGCGAACCGTGCCAAAGACCAGATAGAGAGAGCAAACCATGCCAAAGACCAGACAGGGAGGGCGACCCGTGCCAAAGACCAAACTGCGAGAGAGCGAACCGTGCCAAAGACCAGATAGAGAGAGCGAACCGTGCCAAAGACCAGACAGAGAGGGCGAACCGTGCCAAATACCGAACTGAGAGAGAGCAAGCAGTGCCAAAGACCGGACTGAGAGAGAACGAACCGTGCCAAAGACCAGACAGGGAGGGCGAACCGTGCCAAACACCGAACTGAGAGAGAGCAAGCAGTGCCAAAGACCGGACTGAGAGAGAACGAACCGTGCCAAAGACCAGAGAGCGAACCGTGCCAAAGACCAGATAGAGAGAGTGAACCGTCCAAACACTGAACTGAGAGATAGCGAACCGTGCCAAAGACCAGACAGAGAGAGAGCGAACCGTTCCAAAGACCGAACTGCGAGAGAGCGAACCGTGCCAAAGACCAGATAGAGAGAGCGAACCGTGCCAAAGACCAGATAGCGAGAGCGAACCGTGCCAAAGACCAGACAGGGAGGGCGAACCGTGCCAAAGACCTAACTGCAAGAGAGCGAACCGTGCCAAAGACCAGATAGAGAGAGCGAACCGTGCCAAAGACCAGACAGAGAGAGCGAACCGTGCCAAAGACCAGACAGGGAGGGCGAACCGTGCCAAAGACCAGACAGAGCGAACCGTGCCAAAGACCAGACAGAGCGAACTGTGCCAAAGACCAGACAGAGAGAGCGAACCGTGCCAAAGACCAGACAGAGTGAACCGTGCCAAAGACCAGATAGAGAGAGCAAACCATGCCAAAGACCAGACAGGGGGGGCGAACCGTGCCAAAGACCGAACTGCGAGAGAGCGAACCGTGCCAAAGACCAGATAGAGAGAGCGAACCGTGCCAAAGACCAGACAGAGAGGGCGAACCGTGCCAAATACCGAACTGAGAGAGAGCAAGCAGTGCCAAAGACCGGACTGAGAGAGAACGAACCGTGCCAAAGACCAGACAGGGAGTGCGAACCGTGCCAAACACCGAACTGAGAGAGAGCAAGCAGTGCCAAAGAACGGACTGAGAGAGAACGAACCGTGCCAAAGACCAGAGAGCGAACCGTGCCAAAGACCAGATAGAGAGAGTGAACCGTCCAAACACTGAACTGAGAGATAGCGAACCGTGCCAAAGTCCAGACAGAGAGAGAGCGAACCGTTCCAAAGACCGAACTGCGAGAGAGCGAACCGTGCCAAAGACCAGATAGAGAGAGCGAACCGTGCCAAAGACCAGATAAAGAGAGCGAACCGTGCCAAAGACCAGACAGAGAGAGAGCGAACCGTGCCAAAGACCGAACTGCGAGAGAGCGAACCGTGCCAAAGACCAGACAGAGAGAGAGCGAACCGTGCCAAAGACCGAACTGCGAGAGAGCGAACCGTGCCAAAGACCAGATAGAGAGAGCGAACCGTGCCAAAGACCAGATAGAGAGAGCGAACCGTGCCAAAGACCAGACAGAGAGAGAGCAAACCGTGCCAAAGACCGAACTGCGAGAGAGCAAACCGTGCCAAAGACCAGACAGAGAGAGCGAACCGTGCCAAAGACCAGATAGAGAGAGCAAACCGTGCCAAAGACCAGACAGGGAGGGCGAACCGTGCCAAAGACCGAACTGCGAGAGAGCGAACCGTGCCAAAGACCAGATAGAGAGAGCGAACCGTGCCAAAGACCAGACAGAGAGGGCGAACCGTGCCAAACACCGAACTGAGAGAGAGCAAGCAGTGCCAAAGACCGGACTGAGAGAGAATGAACCGTGCCAAAGACCAGACAGGGAGGGCGAACCGTGCCAAACACCGAACTGAGAGAGAGCAAGCAGTGCCAAAGACCGGACTGAGAGAGAACGAACCGTGCCAAAGACCAGAGAGCGAACCGTGCCAAAGACCAGACAGGGAGGGCGAACCGTGCCAAACACCGAACTGAGAGAGAGCAAGCAGTGCCAAAGACCGGACTGAGAGAGAACGAACCGTGCCAAAGACCAGAGAGCGAACCGTGCCAAAGACCAGATAGAGAGAGTGAACCGTCCAAACACTGAACTGAGAGATAGCGAACCGTGCCAAAGACCAGACAGAGAGAGAGCGAACCGTTCCAAAGACCGAACTGCGAGAGAGCGAACCGTGCCAAAGACCAGATAGAGAGAGCGAACCGTGCCAAAGACCAGATAGAGAGAGCGAACCGTGCCAAAGACCAGATAGCGAGAGCGAACCGTGCCAAAGACCAGACAGGGAGGGCGAACCGTGCCAAAGACCTAACTGCAAGAGAGCGAACCGTGCCAAAGACCAGATAGAGAGAGCGAACCGTGCCAAAGACCAGACAGAGAGAGCGAACCGTGCCAAAGACCAGACAGAGCGAACCGTGCCAAAGACCAGACAGAGCGAACTGTGCCAAAAACCAGACAGGGAGGGCGAACCGTGCCAAAGACCAGACAGAGAGAGCGAACCGTGCCAAAGACCAGACAGAGAGAGCGAACCGTGCCAAAGACCAGACAGAGCGAACCGTGCCAAAGACCAGATAGAGAGAGCAAACCGTGCCAAAGACCAGACAGGGAGGGCGAACCGTGCCAAAGACCGAACTGCGAGAGAGCGAACCGTGCCAAAGACCAGATAGAGAGAGCGAACCGTGCCAAAGACCAGACAGAGAGAGAGCAAACCGTGCCAAAGACCGAACTGCGAGAGAGCGAACCGTGCCAAAGACCAGACAGAGAGAGCGAACCGTGCCAAAGACCAGATAGAGAGAGCAAACCGTGCCAAAGACCAGACAGGGAGGGCGAACCGTGCCAAAGACCGAACTGCGAGAGAGCGAACCGTGCCAAAGACCAGATAGAGAGAGCGAACCATGCCAAAGACCAGACAGAGAGGGCGAACCGTGCCAAACACCGAACTGAGAGAGAGCAAGCAGTGCCAAAGACCGGACTGAGAGAGAACGAACCGTGCCAAAGACCAGACAGGGAGGGCGAACCGTGCCAAACACCGAACTGAGAGAGAGCAAGCAGTGCCAAAGACCGGACTGAGAGAGAACGAACCGTGCCAAAGACCAGAGAGCGAACCGTGCCAAAGACCAGATAGAGAGAGTGAACCGTCCAAACACTGAACTGAGAGATAGCGAACCGTGCCAAAGACCAGACAGAGAGAGAGCGAACCGTTCCAAAGACCGAACTGCGAGAGAGCGAACCGTGCCAAAGACCAGATAGAGAGAGCGAACCGTGCCAAAGACCAGATAGAGAGAGCGAACCGTGCCAAAGACCAGATAGCGAGAGCGAACCGTGCCAAAGACCAGACAGGGAGGGCGAACCCTGCCAAAGACCTAACTGCAAGAGAGCGAACCGTGCCAAAGACCAGATAGAGAGAGCGAACCGTGCCAAAGACCAGACAGAGAGAGCGAACCGTGCCAAAGACCAGACAGAGCGAACCGTGCCAAAGACCAGACAGAGCGAACTGTGCCAAAGACCAGACAGGGAGGGCGAACCGTGCCAAAGACCAGACAGAGAGAGCGAACCGTGCCAAAGACCAGACAGAGAGAGCGAACCGTGCCAAAGACCAGACAGAGCGAACCGTGCCAAAGACCAGATAGAGAGAGCAAACCGTGCCAAAGACCAGACAGGGAGGGCGAACCGTGCCAAAGACCGAACTGCGAGAGAGCGAACCGTGCCAAAGACCAGATAGAGAGAGCGAACCGTGCCAAAGACCAGACAGAGAGGGCGAACCGTGCCAAATACCGAACTGAGAGAGAGCAAGCAGTGCCAAAGACCGGACTGAGAGAGAACGAACCGTGCCAAAGACCAGACAGGGAGGGCGAACCGTGCCAAACACCGAACTGAGAGAGAGCAAGCAGTGCCAAAGACCGGACAGAGAGAGAACGAACCGTGCCAAAGACCAGAGAGCGAACCGTGCCAAAGACCAGATAGAGAGAGTGAACCGTCCAAACACTGAACTGAGAGATAGCGAACCGTGCCAAAGACCAGACAGAGAGAGAGCGAACCGTTCCAAAGACCGAACTGCGAGAGAGCGAACCGTGCCAAAGACCAGATAGAGAGAGCGAACCGTGCCAAAGACCAGACAGAGAGAGCGAACCGTGCCAAAGACCAGACAGGGAGGGCGAACCGTGCCAAAGACCAGACAGAGCGAACGTGCCAAAGACCAGACAGGGAGGGCGAACCGTGCCAAAGACCAGACAGAGAGAGCGAACCGTGCCAAAGACCAGACAGAGAGAGCGAACCGTGCCAAAGACCAGACAGAGCGAACTGTGCCAAAGACCAGACAGGGAGGGCGAACCGTGCCAAAGACCAGACAGAGCGAACTGTGCCAAAGACCAGACAGGGAGGGCGAACCGTGCCAAAGACCAGATAGAGAGAGCGAACCGTGCCAAAGACCAGACAGAGAGAGCGAACTGTGCCAAAGACCAGACAGAGCGAACTGTGCCAAAGACCAGACAGAGCGAACTGTGCCAAAGACCAGACAGAGCGAACTGTGCCAAAGACCAGACAGGGAGGGCGAACCGTGCCAAAGACCAGACAGAGCGAACTGTGCCAGAGACCAGACAGAGAGAGCAAACCGTGCCAAAGACTGAACTGAGAGAACGAACCGTGCCAAAGACCAGACAGAGCGAACTGTGCCAGAGACCAGACAGAGAGAGCAAACCGTGCCAAAGACTGAACTGAGAGAACGAACTGTGCCAAAGACCGGACAGAGAGAGAGCGAAGAGCGCTGTAGACCGGACTGACATAGAACAAACTGTGCCGTTAACAGGACTGAAAGAGAGTGAACCGCGCCGAAGATCAGAAAGATGGAGAGTGAAATTGTACTGTAAACAGTACTGAGGGAGAATGCATCATGCCACAGACCATAACATGACATGGTGGCTCAGTTGTTAGCGCCCACCCCGATGACGGTGCCAACTGAAACGCGGGTCGGGGTGGAGGCCATATGAGCTTGTGGACGGCACCAGTACTTGACATGAGAAGTCTTTTACCAAATAGTAGGTACTATATAAGCGGTGACGTCACTCAGGTTAGCCGCAGCCACAGCGGGAGTCCTCCACCTGTGATTGCAAGCCACAGCGGGAGTCCTCCACCTGTCCCCGCAAATCACCTAAATGACTGAAGTGAGCTGCGCGATCAGCAGTGCTGTCACTCAGGTGATTTTTGATCACAGCTGGAGTCCTTCACCTGTAACTGCAAACCAGGCCACGACTGAAGTGAGCCAAAGGTGGAGGTCTCACCTGAGTGACGTCACCGCTGATCGCGCAGCTCACATCAGTTGCTGCGAGGAGCGCACAGCAGGCATGCTCTATGGCCGCTTACTGTGAGTGTCAGATGTAGCAGAGCTGGAAGCATCTTGGGACCTCGTGTGGATTATGTCGGTCCTAGAGGGGTGTTTGGGGGGTTAATAAAGTGGTGAAAGAGGGTGCTTTTTTTGTCTGTTATTTCAAATAAAGGATTTTGTGTGAGTGTGTGTGTGTATTTATTTATTTACTTTCACTTACAGATTAGTAATGGGGGGTCACATCACTAACCTATGACTTAGTGGAAGCTATGGGCTGCCATTAACCCCTTATTACCCCGATTGCCACCGCACCAGGGTAATTGGGAAGAACTGGGTAAAGTCCCGGGACTGTTGCATCTAATAGATGCGTCAATTCCAGGCGGCTACTAGCTGATATTTTTAAGCTGGGGGGCTCAGAATAACATGGGTCTCCCCAACCTGAGAATACCAGCTCTCAGCTGTGAGGCTTTATCTTGGCTGGTATCAAAATTGGGGGGGACTGCACGCCGTTTTATTTTATTTATTTTACTGTGCGATATAGACCCGCCCACAGGCGGCTGTGATTGTCTGCAGTCAGATAACTGTCACTCAGCGTGGGGGCGTGTATGACTGCAACCAATCACAGATGGGGAAGTAGTGAATATGTATGACCCTAATGAGCGGGTAAGGAAGAAGAATGAGCGGCCGCGGGAGCAGTGTGATAGCGGTGATCGGAGTATGTAGCGGAGAGAGAGAGAGAGCTTTTCACTCCTGCAATGGTTTTTTTGGAACAAAGTGGGTGATCAGCGGGTTTTTTTTGAGAATGCTGGTGCAACACATGCAAAACGCAACCCATTTGTTACCATGCGTTTTGCCATCCATTTTTCATCACCTCATTGAGTTCTATGGGTGTCAAAACATGACATAACGCAAAAAGAATGAACATACTGCTTTTTTGTCAAAGATTTTGACAAATATTTGACAAATAAAATGCTGACAAAAAACTGCAACATGCGGATGGAGAAATTCTGATTTCTCATAGACTTTGCTGGGGAAGCAAAAGCATGCCATGTCATTGAGACAGTGCAGTTTAAAACATGACAAAAAAAAATGCAACATGCGCACATAGCCGAAGGATCTGTGTCGTCATACAGTGTCACGACGTGTAAGAGCATTTGGACTGAAAGCCCACTCTGCAGTGACCAAACCTCTCATTAGCAGAAAGAATCACACGGCTAGACTCCCCTTTGGTGAGGAGCATGTTGTGTGGACCGAGGAGAAGTGGCCACAGGTCATTTTAGTGATGAAAGCAAGTGTAATTTATTTGGGTCTGATGGGAAACTTTATGTTCTGTGACAAACTGGGGAAACTGAACCCAAAGTGTGTTAAGAAGTCAGTGACAGGTGGTAGAGGAAGGGTCATGGTTTGGGGAATGTTTTCTGCAGCAGGAGTTGGACCTCTCATGCAGATACATGGCAGAGTGAATACAAGTGTGGATCAGAACCTTCTTCACAACACGCGACTCCTTACTTGTGTTCATCACTCAGTCAGCAGCAAATCTCATGCAGGACAATGCCCCCTGTCACACAGCAAAAGGGGGAAAGCAGCTCCTGGAAAAAAATGAAAAGGCCACAGCCCAGAGTCCTGATCTAAACCCAATAGAAACCTCCGGAAAATCCTTGGTGACAAACTTATGGCCAAGAAACCACAACAGTCAAAGAACTGTGGAAGAGACTGGAAGAAGAGTGGGCCAAAATCCCACCAGAGCAGTGTGAGAGACTAGTGATGTCCTGTGGAAGAGACTGAAAGAATAGTGGGAAAAAATCCCACCAGAGCAGTGTGAGACTAGTGATGTCCTGTGGAAGAGATTGGAAGAAGAGTGGGCCAAAATCCCCCAAGAGCAGTGTGAGAGACTAGTGATGTCCGGTGGAAGAGACTGGAAAAAGAGTGGGCCAAAATCCCCCCAGAGCAGTGTGAGACTCTAGTGATGTCCTGTGGAAGAGACTGGAAGAAGAGTGGACCAAAATCCCTCCAGAGCAGTGTGAGAGACTAGTGATGTCCTATGGAAAAGATTGGAGGAAGAGGGGGCCAAAATCCCCCCCAGAGCAGTGTGAGAGACTAGTGATGTCCTATGGAAAAGATTGGAGGAAGAGGGGGCCAAAATCCCCCCCAGAGCAGTGTGAGAGACTAGTGATGTCCTGTGGAAGAGACTGGAAGAAGAGTGGGCCAAAATCCCTCCAGAGCAGTGTGAGAGACTAGTGATGTCCTATGGAAAAGATTGGAGGAAGAGGGGGCCAAAATCCCCCCCAGAGCAGTGTGAGACTCTAGTGATGTCCTGTGGAAGAGACTGGAAAAAGAGTGGGCCAAAATCCCTCCAGAGCAGTGTGAGAGACTAGTGATGTCCTATGGAAAAGATTGGAGGAAGAGGGGGCCAAAATCCCCCCCAGAGCAGTGTGAGAGACTAGTGATGTCCTGTGGAAGAGACTGGAAGAAGAGTGGGCCAAAATCCCCCCAGAGCAGTATGAGGGACTAGTGATGTCCTGTGGAAGAGACTGGAAGAAGAGTGGGCCAAAATCCCCCCAGAGCAGTGTGAGAGACTAGTGATGTCCTGTGGAAGAGACTGGAAGAAGAGTGGGCCAAAATCCCCCCAGAGCAGTGTGAGAGACTAGTGATGTCCTGTGGAAGAGACTGGAAGAAGAGTGGGCCAAAATCCCCCCAGAGCCGTGTGAGAGACTGGAAGAAGAGTGGGCCAACATCCCCCCAGAGTAGTGTGAGAGACTAGTGATGTCCTGTGGAAGAGACTGGAAGATGAGTGGGCCAAAATCCCCCCAGAGAAGTGTGAGAGACTAGTGATGTCCTGTGGAAGAGACTGGAAGAGGAGTGGGCCAAAATCCCCCCAGAGCAGTGTGAGAGACTAGTGATGTCCTGTGGAAGAGACTGGAAGAAGAGTGGGCCAAAATCCCACCAGAGCAGTGTGAGAGACTAGTGATGTCCTGTGGAAGAGACTGGAAGAAGAGTGGACCAAAATCCTCCCAGAGCAGTGTGAGAGACTAGTGATGTCCTGTGGAAGAGACTGGAAGAAGAGTGGACCAAAATCCCCCCAGAGCAGTGTGAGAGACTAGTGATGTCCTGTGGAAGAGACTGGAAGAAGAGTGGGCCAAAATCCCCCCCAGAGCATTGTGAGAGACTAGTGATGTCCTGTGGAAGAGACTGGAAGAGGAGTGGGCCAAAATCCCCCCAGAGCAGTGTGAGAGACTAGTGATGTCCTGTGGAAGAGACTGGAAGAAGAGTGGGCCAAATTCCCACCAGAGCAGTGTGAGAGACTAGTGATGTCCTGTGGAAGAGACTGGAAGAAGAGTGGACCAAAATCCCCCCAGAGCAGTGTGAGAGACTAGTGATGTCCTGTGGAAGAGACTGGAAGAAGAGTGGGCCAAAATCCCACCAGAGCAGTGTGAGAGACTAGTGATGTCCTGTGGAAGAGACTGGAAGAAGAGTGGGCCAAAATCCCCCCAGAGTATTGTGAGAGACTAGTGATGTCCTGTGGAAGAGACTGGAAGAAGAGTGGGCCAAAATCCCCCCAGAGCAGTGTGAGAGACTAGTAATGTCCTGTGGAGAGACTGGAAGAAGAGTGGGCCAAAATTCCCCCAGAGCAGTGTGAGAGACTAGTGATGTCCTGTGGAAGAGACTGGAAGAAGAGTGGACCAAAATCCCACCAGAGCAGTGTGAGAGACTAGTGATGTCCTGTGGAAGAGACTGGAAGAAGAGTGGGCCAAAATCCCCCCAGAGCCGTGTGAGAGACTGGAAGAAGAGTGGGCCAAAATCCCCCCAGAGTAGTGTGAGAGACTAGTGATGTCCTGTGGAAGAGACTGGAAGATGAGTGGGCCAAAATCCCCCCAGAGAAGTGTGAGAGACTAGTGATGTCCTGTGGAAGAGACTGGAAGAGGAGTGGGCCAAAATCCCCCCAGAGCAGTGTGGGAGACTAGTGATGTCCTGTGGAAGAGACTGGAAGAAGAGTGGGCCAAAATCCCCCCAGAGCAGTGTGAGAGACTAGTGATGTCCTGTGGAAGAGACTGGAAGAGGAGTGGGCCAAAATCCCCCCAGAGCAGTGTGAGAGACTAGTGATGTCCTGTGGAAGAGACTGGAAGAGAAGTGGGCCAAAATCCCCCCAGAGCAGTGTGAGAGACTAGTGATGTCCTGTGGAAGAGACTGGAAGAAGAGTGGGCCAAAATCCCCCCAGAACAGTGTGAGGGACTAGTGATGTCCTGTGGAAGAGACTGGAAGAAGAGTGGACCAAAATCCCCCCAGAGTAGTGTGAGAGACTAGTGATGTCCTGTGGAAGAGACTGGAAGAAGAGTGGGCCAAAATCCCACCAGAGCAGTGTGAGAGACTAGTGATGTCCTGTGGAAGAGACTGGAAGAAGAGTGGACCAAAATCCCCCCAGAGCAGTGTGAGAGACTAGTGATGTCCTGTGGAAGAGACTGGAAGAAGAGTGGGCAAAAATCCCCCCAGAGTAGTGTGAGAGACTAGTGATGTCCTGTGGAAGAGACTGGAAGAAGAGTGGGCCAAAATCCCCACAGAGCAGTGTGAGAGACTAGTAATGTCCTGTGGAGAGACTGGAAGAAGAGTGGGCCAAAATCCCCCCAGAGCAGTGTGAGAGACTAGTGATGTCCTGTGGAAGAGACTGGAAGAAGAGTGGACCAAAATCCCACCAGAGCAGTGTGAGAGACTAGTGATGTCCTGTGGAAGAGACTGGAAGAAGAGTGGACCAAAATCCCCCCAGAGCAGTGTGAGAGACTAGTGATGTCCTGTGGAAGAGACTGGAAGAAGAGTGGGCCAAAATCCACCCAGAGCAGTGTGAGAGGCTAGTGATGTCCTGTGGAAGAGACTGGAAGAAGAGTGGGCCAATATCCCACCAGAGCAGTGTGAGAGACTAGTGATGACCTGTGGAAGAGACTGGAAGAAGAGTGGGCCAAAATCCCCCAAGAGCAGTGTGAGAGACTAGTGATGTCCGGTGGAAGAGACTGGAAGAAGAGTGGGCCAAAATCCCCCAAGAGCAGTGTGAGAGACTAGTGATGTCCGGTGGAAGAGACTGGAAGAAGAGTGGGCCAAAATCCCCCCAGAGCAGTGTGAGAGACTAAAGATGTCCTGTGGAAGAGACTGGAAGAAGAGTGGACCAAAATCCCCCCAGAGCAGTGTGAGAGACTAGTGATGTCCTGTGGAAGAGACTGGAGGAAGAGTGGGCCAAAATCCCCCCCAGAGCAGTGTGAGAGACTAGTGATGTCCTGTGGAAGAGACTGGAAGAAGAGTGGGCCAAAATCCCCCAAGAGCAGTATGAGAGACTAGTGATGTCCTGTGGAAGAGACTGGAAGAAGAGTGGGCCAAAATCCCCCAAGAGCAGTATGAGAGACTAGTGATGTCCTGTGGAAGAGACTGGAAGAAGAGTGGGTCAAAATCCCCCAAGAGCAGGGTGAGAGACTAGTGATGTCCTGTGGAAGAGACTGGAAGAAGAGTGGGCCAAAATCCCCCCGGAGTAGTGTGAGAGACTAGTGATGTCCTGTGGAAGAGACTGGAAGATGAGTGGGCCAAAATCCCCCCAGAGCAGTGTGAGAGACTAGTGATGTCCTGTGGAAGAGACTGGAAGAGGAGTGGGCCAAAATCCCTCCAGAGCAGTGTGATAGACTAGTGATGTCCTGTGGAAGAGACTGGAAGAGGAGTGGGCCAAAATTCCCCCAGAGCAGTGTGAGAGACTAGTGATGTCCTGTGGAAGAGACTGGAAGAAGAGTGGGCCAAAATCCCCCCAGAGCAGTGTGAGAGACCAGTGATGTCCTGTGGAAGAGACTGGAAGAAGAGTGGGCCAAAATCCCACCAGAGCAGTGTGAGAGACTAGTGATGTCCTGTGGAAGAGACTGGAAGATGAGTGGGCCAAAATCCCCCCAGAGCAGTGTGAGAGACTAGTGATGTCCTGTGGAAGAGACTGGAAGAGGAGTGGGCCAAAATCCCCCCAGAGCAGTGTGAGAGACCAGTGATGTCCTGTGGAAGAGACTGGAAGAAGAGTGGCCAAAATCCTCCCAGAGCAGTGTGAGACACTAGTGATGTCCTGTGGAAGAGACTGGAAGAAGAGTGGGCCAAAATCCCCCCAGAGCAGTGTGAGACTAGTGATGTCCTGTGGAAGAGGCTGGAAGAAGAGTGGGCCAAAATCCCCCCAGAGCAGTGTGAGAGACTAGTGATGTCCTGTGGAAGAGACTGGAAGAGGAGTGGGCCAAAATCCCCCCAGAGCAGTGTGAGAGACCAGTGATGTCCTGTGGAAGAGACTGGAAGAAGAGTGGCCAAAATCCTCCCAGAGCAGTGTGAGACACTAGTGATGTCCTGTGGAAGAGACTGGAAGAAGAGTGGACCAAAATCCCCTCAGAGCAGTGTGAGAGACTAGTGATGTCCTGTGGAAGAGACTGGAAGAAGAGTGGGCCAAAATCCCCCCAGAGCAGTGTGAGACTAGTGATGTCCTGTGGAAGAGACTGGAAGAAGAGTGGGCCAAAATTACACCAGAGCAGTGTGAGAGGCTAGTGATGTCCTGTGGAAGAGACTGGAAGAAGAGTGGGCCAAAATCCCCCCAGAGCAGTGTGAGGGACTAGTGATGTCCTGTGGAAGAGACTGGAAGAAGAGTGGGCCAAAATCCCCCCAGAGCAGTGTGAGAGACTAGTGATGTCCTGTGGAAAAGACTGGAAGAAGAATGGGCCAAAATCCCCCCAGAGCAGTGTAAGAGACTAGTGATGTCCTGTGGAAGAGACTGGAAGAAGAGTGGACCAAAATTCCCCCAGAGCAGTGTGAGAGGCTAGTGATGTCCTGTGGAAGAGACTGGAAGAAGAGTGGGCCAAAATCCCCCCAGAGCAGTGTGAGAGGCTAGTGATGTCCTGTGGAAGAGACTGGAAGAAGAGTGGACCAAAATCCCCCCAGAGCAGTGTGAGAGACCAGTGATGTCCTGTGGAAGAGACTGGAAGAAGAATGGGCCAAAATCCCCCCAGAGCAGTGTGAGAGACTAGTGATGTCCTGTGGAAGAGACTGGAAGAAGAGTGGACCAAAATCCCCCCAGAGCAGTGTCAGAGGCTAGTGATGTCCTGTGGAAGAGACTGGAAGAAGAGTGGGCCAAAATCCCCCCAGAGCAGTATGAGAGACTAGTGATGTCCTGTGGAAAAGACTGGAAGAAGAATGGGCCAAAATCCCCCCAGAGCAGTGTAAGAGACTAGTGATGTCCTGTGGAAGAGACTGGAAGAAGAGTGGACCAAAATCCCCCCAGAGCAGTGTGAGAGACTAGTGATGTACTGTGGGAGAGACTGGAAGAAGAGTGGGCCAAAATCCCCCCAGAGCAGTGTGAGAGACTAGTGATGTCCTGTGGAGAGACTGGAAGAAGAGTGGACCGAAATCCCCCCAGAGCAGTGTGAGAGACTAGTGATGTCCTGTGGAAGAGACTGGAAGAAGAGTGGACCAAAATCCCCCCAGAGCAGTGTGAGAGGCTAGTGATGTCCTGTGGAAGAGACTGGAAGAAGAGTGGACCAAAATCCCCCCAGAGCAGTGTGAGAGACCAGTGATGTCCTGTGGAAGAGACTGGAAGAAGAATGGGCCAAAATCCCCCCAGAGCAGTGTGAGAGACTAGTGATGTCCTGTGGAAGAGACTGGAAGAAGAGTGGACCAAAATCCCCCCAGAGCAGTGTGAGAGACTAGTGATGTCCTGTGGAAGAGACTGGAAGAAGAGTGGACCAAAATCCCCCCAGAGCAGTGTGAGAGACTAGTGATGTCCTGTGGAAGAGACTGGAAGAGGAGTGGGCCAAAATCCCCCCAGAGCAGTGTGAGAGACTAGTGATGTCCTGTGGGAGAGACTGGAAGAAGAGTGGGCCAAAATCCCCCCAGAACAGTGTGAGAGGCTAGTAATGTCCTGTGGGAGAGACTGGAAGAAGAGTGGACCAAAATCCCCCCAGAGCAGTGTGAGAGGCTAGTGATGTCCTGTGGAAGAGACTGGAAGAAGAGTGGACCAAAATCCCCCCAGAGCAGTGTGAGAGACTAGTGATGTCCTGTGGAAGAGACTGGAAGAAGAATGGGCCAAAATCCCCCCAGAACAGTGTGAGAGACTATTGATGTCCTGTGGAAGAGACTGGAAGAAGAGTGGCCAAAATCCTCCCAGAGCAGTGTGAGAGACTAGTGATGACCTGTGGAAGAGACTGGAGGAAGAGTGGGCCAAAATCCCCCCAGAACAGTGTGAGAGACTATTGATGTCCTGTGGAAGAGACTGGAGGAAGAGTGGGCCAAAATCCCCCCAGAACAGTGTGAGGGACTAGTGATGTCCTGTGGAAGAGACTGGAAGAAGAATGGGCCAAAATCCCCCCAGAGCAGTGTGAGAGACTATTGATGTCCTGTGGAAGAGACTGGAGGAAGAGTGCCTCTGATGTTGCTCTCCGGTGCCTGTGATGTTGCTCTCCGGTGTGTGGAGGCCTCTGATGTTGCTCTCCGGTGCCTCTGATGTTGTTCTCCGGTGTGTGTGTATCCCTCTGATGTTGCTCTCCGGTGTGTGGAGCCTTCTGATGTTGCTCTCCGGTGTGTGTGTAGCCCTCTGATGTTGCTCTCCGGTGTGTGGAGCCTTCTGATGTTGCTCTCCGGTGTGTGTAGCCCTCTGATGTTGCTCTCCGGTGTGTGGAGCCTTCCGATGTTGCTCTCCGGTGTGTGGAGCCTTCTGATGTTGCTCTCCGGTGTGTGGAGCCCTCCGATGTTGCTCTCCGGTGTGTGGAGCCCTCCGATGTTGCTCTCCGGTGTGTGGAGCCCTCCGATGTTGCTCTCCGGTGTGTGGAGCCTTCTGATGTTGCTCTCCGGTGTGTGGAGCCCTCCGATGTTGCTCTCCGGTGTGTGGAGCCCTCTGATGTTGCTCTCCGGTGCGTGGAGCCCTCTGATGTTGCTCTCCGGTGCGTGGAGCCCTCTGATGTTGCTCTCCGGTGCGTGGAGCCCTCTGATGTTGCTCTCCGGTGTGTGGAGCCCTCTGATGTTGCTCTCCGGTGTGAGGAGCCCTCTGATGTTGCTCTCCGGTGTGAGGAGCCCTCTGATGTTGCTCTCCGGTGTGAGGAGCCCTCTGATGTTGCTCTCCGGTGTGTGGAGCCCTCTGATGTTGCTCTCCGGTGTGTGGAGTCCTCTGATGTTGCTCTCCGGTGTGAGGAGCCCTCTGATGTTGCTCTCCGGTGTGAGGAGCCCTCTGATGTTGCTCTCCGGTGTGTGGAGCCCTCTGATGTTGCTCTCCGGTGTGTGGAGCCCTCTGATGTTGCTCTCCGGTGTGTGGAGTCCTCTGATGTTGCTCTCCGGTGTGTGGAGTCCTCTGATGTTGCTCTCCGGTGTGTGGAGTCCTCTGATGTTGCTCTCCGGTGTGTGGAGCCCTCTGATGTTGCTCTCCGGTGTGTGGAGCCCTCTGATGTTGCTCTCCGGTGTGTGGAGCCTTCTGATGTTGCTCTCCGGTGTGTGGAGCCCTCTGATGTTGCTCTCCGGTGTGTGGAGTCCTCTGATGTTGCTCTCCGGTGTGTGGAGCCTTCTGATGTTGCTCTCCGGTGTGTGGAGCCCTCCGATGTTGCTCTCCGGTGTGTGGAGCCCTCCGATGTTGTTCTCCGGTGTGTGGAGCCCTCCGATGTTGCTCTCCGGTGTGTGGAGCCCTCCGATGTTGCTCTCCGGTGTGTGGAGCCCTCTGATGTTGCTCTCCGGTGTGTGGAGCCCTCTGATGTTGCTCTCCGGTGTGTGGAGCCCTCTGATGTTGCTCTCCGGTGTGTGGAGCCCTCTGATGTTGCTCTCCGGTGTGTGGAGTCCTCTGAT
Organism: Anomaloglossus baeobatrachus; assembly: GCF_048569485.1. Lineage (NCBI taxonomy): Eukaryota > Metazoa > Chordata > Amphibia > Anura > Aromobatidae > Anomaloglossus > Anomaloglossus baeobatrachus. The sequence continues at coordinate 961,440,208 of NC_134353.1, forward strand.
GTTGCTCTCCGGTGTGTGGAGTCCTCTGATGTTGCTCTCCGGTGTGTGGAGTCCTCTGATGTTGCTCTCCGGTGTGTGGAGCCCTCTGATGTTGCTCTCCGGTGTGTGGAGCCCTCTGATGTTGCTCTCCGGTGTGTGGAGCCCTCTGATGTTGCTCTCCGGTGTGTGGAGCCCTCTGATGTTGCTCTCCGGTGTGTGGAGCCCTCTGATGTTGCTCTCCGGTGTGTGGAGCCCTCTGATGTTGCTCTCCGTTGTGTGGAGCCCTCTGATGTTGCTCTCCGGTGCGTGGAGCCCTCTGATGTTGCTCTCCGGTGTGTGGAGCCCTCTGATGTTGCTCTCCGGTGTGTGGAGCCCTCTGATGTTGCTCTCCGGTGTGAGGCGCCCTCTGATGTTGCTCTCCGGTGTGAGGAGCCCTCTGATGTTGCTCTCCGGTGTGAGGAGCCGTCCTTGCGCTTCCTCTGGATTCTCCTCTATCCTCATTATTGATAACTTCGCTATTTAATAAATACAGATTTCTATTCACTGGACGTTTTGAGCAGTTTCTCCTTTGTTCTTTCTCGGCTGTTATACATAGGGCAGCACAGTGACTCAGTGGTTAGCATTGTACTATATGTAGGGCAACACATTGGATCAGTGGTCAGCACTGTACTATATAGAGGGCAGTATGGTGGCTCAGTGGTCAGCACTGTACATGTAGAGCATCAGAGTGGCTCAGTGATCAGCACTGTATATATAGAGCAGCACGGTGGCTCAGTGGTTAGTACAGTGTATAGGGAAGCACGGTGGCTCAGTGGTCAGCACTGTACTGTATATAGGCCAGCACAGTGGCTCTGTGGTTAGCACTGTACTGTATATAGGGCAGCACATTGGCTCAGTGGTTAGCACTGTACTGTATAAAGGACAGTAGAGTGGCTCAGTTGTCAGCACTGTACTGTATATAGGCTAGCTCAGTGGCTCAGTGGTTAACACTGTACTGCATATAGGGCAGCACAGTGGCTCAGTGGTTAGAACAGTACTGTATATAGGGCAGCATGGTGGCTCAGTGGTTAGCACTGTACTTTCTTGCATTGATCACAGCCCTAGATGCGATGTCACCCACCAATTCAGCTGCACCCAGTGGGCATCACAGGGTTAAATCCGCAGTGCACACTTTATTGTGGTGCAGACATATACTGAGGATTCTGCACAGATAGAAACGTCTGTGTCAGTCACATTCACGAGCTTCTGCCGGCTCCAGCGGCCACATCACCGTCTATGTATGTGCTCCGCGGCCAGTCACTGCCCGGGGGGCCGCACAGCAAATCTGCACCCAACACCCCCCATACTCAGCACCACACAGCCACAGCAGCACCCAACACCCCAGGAAATGGCACCCGGGGTGCAAAATAGGGACACTGACACTGGAGGTACAGGATGATGACACTGGGGGTACAGGATGATGACACTGGGGGTACAGGATGATGACACTGGGGGTGCAGGATAATGACACTGGGGGTACAGGATGATGACACTGGGGGTACAGGATGATGACACTGGGGGTACAGGATAATGACACTGGGGGTACAGGATAATGACACTGGGGGTACAGGATAATGACACTGGGGGTGCAGGATGATGACACTGGGGGTACAGGATAATGACACTGGGGTACAGGATAATGACACTGGGGGTACAGGATGATGACACTGGGGATACAGGATGATGACACTGGGGGTGCAGGATAATGACACTGGGGGTGCAGGATAATGACACTGGGGTACAGGATAATGACACTGGGGTACAGGATAATGACACTGGGGGTACAGGATGATGACACTGGGGATACAGGATGATGACACTGGGGGTGCAGGATAATGACACTGGGGGTGCAGGATAATGACACTGGGGGTGCAGGATGATGACACTGGGGGTGCGGGATAATGACACTGGGGGTGCGGGATAATGACACTGGGGGTGCGGGATGATGACACTGGGGGTGCAGGATGATGACACTGGGGGTGCAGGGTAATGACACTGGGGGTACAGGATGATGACACTGGGGGTACAGGATGATGACACTGGGGGTACAGGATGATGACACTGGGGGTACAGGATGATGACACTGGGGGTGCAGGATGATGACACTGGGGGTGCAGGATAATGACACCGGGGGTACAGGATGATGACACTGGGGGTGCAGGATAATGACACCGGGGGTACAGGATGATGACACTGGGGGTACAGGATAATGACACTGGGGGTACAGGATGATGACACTGGGGGTACAGGATGATGACACTGGGGGTACAGGATGATGACACTGGGGGTGCAGGATAATGACACTGGGGGTACAGGATGATGACACTGGGGGTGCAGGATAATGACACTGGGGGTACAGGATGATGACACTGGGGGTGCAGGATAATGACACTGAGGGTACAGGATGATGACACTGGGGGTACAGGATGATGACACTGGGGGTACAGGATGATGACACTGGGGGTGCAGGATAATGACACTGAGGGTACAGGATGATGACACTGGGGGTACAGGATGATGACACTGGGGGTACAGGATGATGACACTGGGGGTGCAGGATAATGACACTGGGGGTACAGGATAATGACACCGGGGGTACAGGATAATGACACCGGGGGTACAGGATAATGACACCGGGGGTGCAGGATGATGACACTGGGGGTGCAGGGTAATGACACTGGGGGTACAGGATAATGACACTGGGGGTACAGGATGATGACACTGGGGGTGCAGGGTAATGACACTGGGGGTACAGGATGATGACACTGGGGGTGCAGGTAATGACACTGGGGGTACAGGATGATGACACTGGGGGTACAGGATAATGACACTGGGGGTGCAGGTAATGACACTGGGGGTACAGGATGATGACACTGGGGGTACAGGATAATGACACTGGGGGTACAGGATGATGACACTGGGGGTACAGGATAATGACACTGACACTGGGGGTACAGGATGATGACACTGGGGGTACAGGACACTGACACTGGGGGTACAGGATAATGACACTGGGGGTACAGGATAATGACACTGGGGGTACAGGATAATGACACTGGGGGTACAGGATGATGACACTGGGGGTACAGGATAATGACACTGGGGGTACTGGATAATGACACTGGGGGTACAGGATAATGACACTGGGGGTACAGGATGATGACACTGGGGGTACAGGATGATGACACTGGGGGTACAGGATAATGACACTGGGGGTACAGGATAATGACACTGGGGGTACAGGATAATGACACTGGGGGTACAGGATGATGACACTGGGGGTACAGGATGATGACACTGGGGGTGCAGGTAATGACACTGGGGGTGCAGGTAATGACACTGGGGGTACAGGATGATGACACTGGGGGTACAGGATAATGACACTGGGGGTACAGGATAATGACACTGGGGGTACAGGATGATGACACTGGGGGTACAGGATGATGACACTGGGGGTACAGGATGATGACACTGGGGGTACAGGATAATGACACTGGGGGTACAGGATGATGACACTGGGGGTACAGGATAATGACACTGACACTGGGGGTACAGGATGATGACACTGGGGGTACAGGATACTGACACTGGGGGTACAGGATAATGACACTGGGGGTACAGGATAATGACACTGGGGGTACAGGATAATGACACTGGGGGTACAGGATAATGACACTGGGGGTACAGGATAATGACACTGGGGGTACAGGATAATGACACTGGGGGTACTGGATAATGACACTGGGGGTACAGGATAATGACACTGGGGGTACAGGATGATGACACTGGGGGTACAGGATGATGACACTGGGGGTACAGGATAATGACACTGGGGGTACAGGATAATGACACTGGGGGTACAGGATGATGACACTGGGGGTACAGGATGATGACACTGGGGGTGCAGGATAATGACACTGGGGGTGCAGGATAATGACACTGGGGGTACAGGATGATGACACTGGGGGTACAGGATAATGACACTGGGGGTGCAGGATACTGACACTGGGGGTACAGGATAATGACACTGGGGGTACTGGATAATGACACTGGGGATGCAGGATAATGACACTGGGGGTGCAGGATAATGACACTGGGGGTACAGGATAATGACACTGGGGGTACAGGATAATGACACTGGGGGTACAGGATAATGACACTGGGGGTACAGGATAATGACACTGGGGGTGCAGGATGATGACACTGGGGGTACAGGATGATGACACTGGGGGTACAGGATGATGACACTGGGGGTACAGGATGATGACACTGGGGGTACAGGATGATGACACTGGGGGTGCAGGATAATGACACTGGGGGTACAGGATAATGACACTGGGGGTACAGGATAATGACACTGGGGGTGCAGGATGATGACACTGGGGGTACAGGATAATGACACTGGGGGTGCAGGATAATGACACTGGGGGTGCAGGATAATGACACTGGGGGTGCAGGATAATGACACTGGGGGTACAGGATAATGACACTGGGGGTACAGGATAATGACACTGGGGGTACAGGATAATGACACTGGGGGTACAGGATAATGACACTGGGGGTGCAGGGTAATGACACTGGGGGTACAGGGTAATGACACTGGGGGTACAGGGTAATGACACTGGGGGTGCAGGATAATGACACTGGGGGTACAGGATAATGACACTGGGGGTACAGGATGATGACACTGGGGGTACAGGATAATGACACTGGGGGTACAGGGTAATGACACTGGGGGTGCAGGTAATGACTCTGGGGTGCCTGTGCTGCCCCCGGCGCGGTGTCATGGTGGCAGTTTGGCGCTTCCTCTTTTCTCGCACTTCCCGCGGCAGAGCGTTCATCACCGGGCGACAGAAGAAGCGGAAAAACAGGAAGATCCAGCAACTGACACCAAGACAATGGCCTCCGAGGTCACCTGTCCTGTCTGCAAACACCGCGGCACCGCGGGCTGCTGAGATACCGCAAACACGGGAGATCACATGACCAAATTACATACACGGCTCAGCAGACAGTATCACACAGGAGAGGATTAGATACACAGCTCAGCAGGCTGTATCACACAGGAGAGGATTAGATACACAGCTCAGCAGACAGTATCACACAGGAGAGGATTAGATACACAGCTCAGCAGACAGTATCACACAGGAGAGGATTAGATACACAGCTCAGCAGACAGTATCACAAAGGAGAGGATTAGATACACGGCTCAGCAGACAGTATCACACAGGAGAGGATTAGATACACAGCTCAGCAGACAGTATCACACAGGAGAGGATTAGATACACAGCTCAGCAGACAGTACCACACAGGATAGGATTAGATACACAGCTCAGCAGACAGTATCACACAGGAGAGGATTAGATACACAGCTCTGCAGACAGTATCACAAAGGAGAGGATTAGATACACAGCTCAGCAGACAGTATCACACAGGAGAGGATTAGATACACAGCTCAGCAGACAGTATCACACAGGAGAGGATTAGATACACGGCTCAGCAGACAGTATCACACAGGAGAGGATTAGATACACAGCTCAGCAGACAGTATCACACAGGAGAGGATTAGATACACAGCTCAGCAGACAGTATCACACAGGAGAGGATTAGATACACAGCTCAGCAGACAGTATCACACAGGAGAGGATTAGATACACGGCTCAGCAGACAGTATCACACAGGAGAGGATTAGATACACAGCTCAGCACAAAGTATCACACAGGATAGGATTAGATACACGGCTCAGCAGACAGTATCACACAGGAGAGGATTAGATACACGGCTCAGCAGACAGTATCACACAGGAGAGGATTAGATACACAGCTCAGCAGTCAGTATCACACAGGAGAGGATTAGATACACAGCTCAGCAGACAGTATCACACAGGAGAGGATTAGATACACAGCTCAGCAGACAGTATCACACAGGAGAGGATTAGATACACAGCTCAGCAGACAGTATCACACAGGATAGGATTAGATACACAGCTCAGCAGACAGTATCACAAAGGAGAGGATTAGATACACAGCTCAGCACACAGTATCACACAGGAGAGGATTAGATACACAGCTCAGCAGACAGTATCACACAGGAGAGGATTAGATACACAGCTCAGCAGACAGTATCACACAGGATAGGATTAGATACACTGCTCAGCAGACAGTACCACACAGGGTAGGATTAGATACACAGCTCAGCAGACAGTATCACACAGGAGAGGATTAGATACACAGCTCAGCACACAGTATCACACAGGAGAGGATTAGATACACAGCTCAGCAGACAGTATCACACAGGATAGGATTAGATACACAGCTCAGCAGACAGTATCACACAGGAGAGGATTAGATACACGCCTCAGCAGACAGTATCACACAGGAGAGGATTAGATACACAGCTCAGCAGACAGTATCACACAGGATAGGATTAGATACACAGCTCAGCAGACAGTATCACAAAGGAGAGGATTAGATACACAGCTCAGCACACAGTATCACACAGGAGAGGATTAGATACACAGCTCAGCACACAGTATCACACAGGAGAGGATTAGATACACAGCTCAGCAGACAGTATCACACAGGATAGGATTAGATACACAGCTCAGCAGACAGTATCACACAGGAGAGGATTAGATACACGCCTCAGCAGACAGTATCACACAGGAGAGGATTAGATACACAGCTCAGCAGACAGTGTCACACAGGATAGGATTAGATACACAGCTCAGCAGACAGTATCACACAGGAGAGGATTAGATACACGGCTCAGCAGACAGTATCACACAGGAGAGGATTAGATACACAGCTCAGCACAAAGTATCACACAGGATAGGATTAGATACACAACTCAGCAGACAGTATCACACAGGAGAGGATTAGATACACAGCTCAGCAGACAGTATCACACAGGAGAGGATTAGATACACAGCTCAGCAGTCAGTATCACACAGGAGAGGATTAGATACACAGCTCAGCAGACAGTATCACACAGGAGAGGATTAGATACACAGCTCAGCAGACAGTATCACACAGGAGAGGATTAGATACACAGCTCAGCAGACAGTATCACACAGGATAGGATTAGATACACAGCTCAGCAGACAGTATCACAAAGGAGAGGATTAGATACACAGCTCAGCAGACAGTATCACACAGGAGAGGATTAGATACACGGCTCAGCAGACAGTATCACACAGGAGAGGATTAGATACACGGCTCAGCAGACAGTATCACACAGGATAGGATTAGATACACAGCTCAGCAGACAGTATCACACAGGAGAGGATTAGATACACAGCTCAGCAGACAGTATCACACAGGAGAGGATTAGATACACAGCTCAGCAGACAGTATCACACAGGAGAGGATTAGATACACGGCTCAGCAGACAGTATCACACAGGAGAGGATTAGATACACAGCTCAGCAGACAGTATCACACAGGAGAGGATTAGATACACGGCTCAGCAGACAGTATCACACAGGAGAGGATTAGATACACAGCTCAGCAGACAGTATCACACAGGAGAGGATTAGATACACAGCTCAGCAGACAGTATCACACAGGAGAGGATTAGATACACAGCTCAGCACAAAGTATCACACAGGATAGGATTAGATACACGGCTCAGCAGACAGTATCACACAGGAGAGGATTAGATACACAGCTCAGCAGACAGTATCACACAGGAGAGGATTAGATACACAGCTCAGCAGACAATATAACACAGGAGAGGATTAGATACACGGCTCAGCAGACAGTATCACACAGGAGAGGATTAGATACACAGCTCAGCAGACAGTATCACACAGGAGAGGATTAGATACACAGCTCAGCAGACAGTATCACACAGGAGAGGATTAGATACACAGCTCAGCAGACAGTATCACACAGGATAGGATTAGATACACAGCTCAGCAGACAGTATCACAAAGGAGAGGATTAGATACACAGCTCAGCACACAGTATCACACAGGAGAGGATTAGATACACAGCTCAGCAGACAGTATCACACAGGAGAGGATTAGATACACAGCTCAGCAGACAGTATCACACAGGATAGGATTAGATACACTGCTCAGCAGACAGTACCACACAGGGTAGGATTAGATACACAGCTCAGCAGACAGTATCACACAGGAGAGGATTAGATACACAGCTCAGCACACAGTATCACACAGGAGAGGATTAGATACACAGCTCAGCAGACAGTATCACACAGGATAGGATTAGATACACAGCTCAGCAGACAGTATCACACAGGAGAGGATTAGATACACGCCTCAGCAGACAGTATCACACAGGAGAGGATTAGATACACAGCTCAGCAGACAGTATCACACAGGATAGGATTAGATACACAGCTCAGCAGACAGTATCACACAGGATAGGATTAGATACAAAGCTCAGCAGACAGTATCACAAAGGAGAGGATTAGATACACAGCTCAGCACACAGTATCACACAGGAGAGGATTAGATACACAGCTCAGCACACAGTATCACACAGGAGAGGATTAGATACACAGCTCAGCAGACAGTATCACACAGGATAGGATTAGATACACAGCTCAGCAGACAGTATCACACAGGAGAGGATTAGATACACGCCTCAGCAGACAGTATCACACAGGATAGGATTAGATACACAGCTCAGCAGACAGTATCACACAGGATAGGATTAGATACACAGCTCAGCAGACAGTATCACACAGGATAGGATTAGATACACAGCTCAGCAGACAGTATCACACAGGATAGGATTAGATACACGGCTCAGAAGACAGTATCACACAGGAGAGGATTAGATACACGGCTCAGCAGACAGTATCACACAGAATAGGATTAGATACACGACTCAGAAGACAGTATCACACAGGAGAGGATTAGATACACGGCTCAGCAGACAGTATCACACAGGAGAGGATTAGATACACAGCTCAGCAGACAGTATCATACAGGAGAGGATTAGATACACAGCTCAGCAGACAGTATCACACAGGAGAGGATTAGATACACAGCTCTGCAGACAGTATCACAAAGGAGAGGATTAGATACACGGCTCAGCAGACAGTATCACACAGGATAGGATTAGATACACAGCTCAGCAGACAGTATCACACAGGATAGGATTAGATACACAGCTCAGCAGACAGTATCACACAGGAAAGGATTAGATACAGCTCAGCAGACAGTATCACACAGGAGAGGATTAGATACACAGCTCAGCAGACAGTATCACACAGGATAGGATTAGATACACAGTTCAGCAGACAGTATCACCCAGGATAGTATTAGATACACAGCTCAGCAGACAGTATCATACAGGAGAGGATTAGATACACAGCTCAGCAGACAGTATCACACAGGATAGGATTAGATACACAGCTCAGCAGACAGTATCACACAGGAGAGGATTAGATACACGCCTCAGCAGACAGTATCACACAGGAGAGGATTAGATACACAGCTCAGCAGACAGTATCACACAGGATAGGATTAGATACACAGCTCAGCAGACAGTATCACACAGGAGAGGATTAGATACACGCCTCCGCAGACAGTATCACACAGGATAGGATTAGATACACAGCTCAGCAGACAGTATCACACAGGAGAGGATTAGATACACAGCTCAGCAGACAGTATCACACAGGATAGGATTAGATACACAGCTCAGCAGACAGTATCACACAGGATAGGATTAGATACACGGCTCAGAAGACAGTATCACACAGGAGAGGATTAGATACACGGCTCAGCAGACAGTATCACACAGGAGAGGATTAGATACACAGCTCAGCAGACAGTATCATACAGGAGAGGATTAGATACACAGCTCAGCAGACAGTATCACACAGGAGAGGATTAGATACACAGCTCTGGAGACAGTATCACAAAGGAGAGGATTAGATACACAGCTCAGCAGTCAGTATCACACAGGAGAGGATTAGATACACGGCTCAGCAGACAGTATCACACAGGATAGGATTAGATACACGGCTCAGCAGACAGTATCACACAGGATAGGATTAGATACACAGGTCAGCAGACAGTATCACACAGGAGAGGATTAGATACACGGTTAAGCAGACAGTATCACACAGGAGAGGATTAGATACACAGCTCAGCAGACAGTATCACACAGAGGGGGATTAGATACACAGCTCAGCAGACAGTATCACACAGAATAGGATTAGATACACAGCTCAGCAGACAGTATCATACAGGAGAGGATTAGATACACAGCTCAGCAGACAGTATCACACAGGAGAGGATTAGATACACAGCTCTGCAGACAGTATCACAAAGGAGAGGATTAGATACACGGCTCAGCAGACAGTATCACACAGGATAGGATTAGATATACAGCTCAGCAGACAGTATCACACAGAATAGGATTAGATACACAGTTCAGCAGACAGTATCACACAGGATAGGATTAGATACACAGCTCAGCAGACAGTATCACACAGGAGAGGATTAGATACAGCTCAGCAGACAGTATCACACAGAATAGGATTAGATACACAGTTCAGCAGACAGTATCACCCAGGATAGTATTAGATACACAGCTCAGCAGACAGTATCATACAGGAGAGGATTAGATACACAGCTCAGCAGACAGTATCACACAGGATAGGATTAGATACACAGCTCAGCAGACAGTATCACACAGGAGAGGATTAGATACACGCCTCAGCAGACAGTATTACACAGGAGAGGATAAGATACACAGCTCAGCAGACAGTATCACACAGGATAGGATTAGATACACAGCTCAGCAGACAGTATCACACAGGAGAGGATTAGATACACGCCTCAGCAGACAGTATTACACAGGAGAGGATAAGATACACAGCTCAGCAGACAGTATCACACAGGATAGGATTAGATACACAGCTCAGCAGACAGTATCACACAGGATAGGATTAGATACACAGCTCAGCAGACAGTATCACACAGGATAGGATTAGATACACGGCTCAGAAGACAGTATCACACAGGAGAGGATTAGATACATGGCTCAGCAGACAGTATCACACAGAATAGGATTAGATACACGGCTCAGAAGACAGTATCACACAGGAGAGGATTAGATACACGGCTCAGCAGACAGTATCACACAGGAGAGGATTAGATACACAGCTCAGCAGACAGTATCATACAGGAGAGGATTAGATACACAGCTCAGCAGACAGTATCACACAGGAGAGGATTAGATACACAGCTCTGCAGACAGTATCACAAAGGAGAGGATTAGATACACGGCTCAGCAGACAGTATCACACAGGATAGGATTAGATACACGGCTCAGCAGACAGTATCACACAGGATAGGATTAGATACACAGCTCAGCAGACAGTATCACACAGGATAGGATTAGATACACAGGTCAGCAGACAGTATCACACAGGAGAGGATTAGATACACGGTTCAGCAGACAGTATCACACAGGAGAGGATTAGATACACAGCTCAGCAGACAGTATCACACAGAGGGGGATTAGATACACAGCTCAGCAGACAGTATCACACAGAATAGGATTAGATACACAGCTCAGCAGACAATATCACACAGGAGAGGATTAGATACACAGCTCAGCAGACAGTATCACACAGGAGAGGATTAGATACACAGCTCAGCAGACAGGATCACACAGGATAGGATTAGATACACAGCTCAGCAGACAGTATCACACAGGATAGGGTTAGATACACGGCTGAGCAGACAGTATCACACAGGATAGGGTTAGATACACGGCTCAGCAAACAGTATCACACAGGATAGGATTAGATACACAGCTCAGCAGACAGTATCACACAGGATAGGATTAGATACACAGCTCAGCAGACAGTATCACACAGGAGAGGATTAGATACACAGGTCAGCAGACAGTATCACACAGGAGAGCATTAGATACACACCTCAGCAGACAGTATCACACAGGAGAGCATTAGATACACACCTCAGCAGACAGTACCACACAGGATAGGATTAGATACACAGCTCAGCACAAAGTATCACACAGGATAGGATTAGATACACGGCTCAGCAGACAGTATCACACAGTAGAGGATTAGATACACAGTTCAGCAGACAGTATCACACAGGAGAGGATTAGATACACAGCTCAGCTGACAGTATCACACAGGAGAGGATTAGATACACAGCTCAGCAGACAGTATCACACAGAATAGGATTAGATACACAGCTCAGCAGACAGTATCACACAGAAGAGGATTAGATACACAGCTCAGCAGACAGTATCACACAGAATAGGATTAGATACACAGCTCAGCAGACAGTATCACACAGGATAGGATTAGATACACAGCTCAGCAGACAGTATCACACAGAATAGGATTAGATACACAGCTCAGCAGACAGTATCACACAGAATAGGATTAGATACACAGCTCAGCAGACGGTATCACACAGGAGAGGATTAGATACACAGCTCAGCAGACAGGATAGGATTAGATACACAGCTCAGCAGACAGTATCACACAGGATAGGGTTAGATACACGGCTGAGCAGACAGTATCACACAGGATAGGGTTAGATACACGGCTCAGCAAACAGTATCACACAGGATAGGATTAGATACACAGCTCAGCAGACAGTATCACACAGGATAGGATTAGATACACAGCTCAGCAGACAGTATCACACAGGAGAGGATTAAATACACAGGTCAGCAGACAGTATCACACAGGAGAGGATTAGATACACGGCTCAGCAGACAGTATCACACAGGAGAGGATTAGATACACAGCTCAGCAGACAGTATCATACAGGAGAGGATTAGATACACAGCTCAGCAGACAGTATTACACAGGAGAGGATTAGATACACAGCTCTGGAGACAGTATCACAAAGGAGAGGATTAGATACACAGCTCAGCAGTCAGTATCACACAGGAGAGGATTAGATACACGGCTCAGCAGACAGTATCACACAGGATAGGATTAGATACACGGCTCAGCAGACAGTATCACACAGGATAGGATTAGATACACAGGTCAGCAGACAGTATCACACAGGAGAGGATTAGATACACGGTTAAGCAGACAGTATCACACAGGAGAGGATTAGATACACAGCTCAGCAGACAGTATCACACAGAGGGGGATTAGATACACAGCTCAGCAGACAGTATCACACAGAATAGGATTAGATACACAGCTCAGCAGACAGTATCATACAGGAGAGGATTAGATACACAGCTCAGCAGACAGTATCACACAGGAGAGGATTAGATACACAGCTCTGCAGACAGTATCACAAAGGAGAGGATTAGATACACGGCTCAGCAGACAGTATCACACAGGATAGGATTAGATATACAGCTCAGCAGACAGTATCACACAGAATAGGATTAGATACACAGTTCAGCAGACAGTATCACACAGGATAGGATTATATACACAGCTCAGCAGACAGTATCACACAGGAGAGGATTAGATACAGCTCAGCAGACAGTATCACACAGAATAGGATTAGATACACAGTTCAGCAGACAGTATCACCCAGGATAGTATTAGATACACAGCTCAGCAGACAGTATCATACAGGAGAGGATTAGATACACAGCTCAGCAGACAGTATCACACAGGATAGGATTAGATACACAGCTCAGCAGACAGTATCACACAGGAGAGGATTAGATACACGCCTCAGCAGACAGTATTACACAGGAGAGGATAAGATACACAGCTCAGCAGACAGTATCACACAGGATAGGATTAGATACACAGCTCAGCAGACAGTATCACACAGGAGAGGATTAGATACACGCCTCAGCAGACAGTATTACACAGGAGAGGATAAGATACACAGCTCAGCAGACAGTATCACACAGGATAGGATTAGATACACAGCTCAGCAGACAGTATCACACAGGATAGGATTAGATACACAGCTCAGCAGACAGTATCACACAGGATAGGATTAGATACACGGCTCAGAAGACAGTATCACACAGGAGAGGATTAGATACATGGCTCAGCAGACAGTATCACACAGAATAGGATTAGATACACGGCTCAGAAGACAGTATCACACAGGAGAGGATTAGATACACGGCTCAGCAGACAGTATCACACAGGAGAGGATTAGATACACAGCTCAGCAGACAGTATCATACAGGAGAGGATTAGATACACAGCTCAGCAGACAGTATCACACAGGAGAGGATTAGATACACAGCTCTGCAGACAGTATCAAAAAGGAGAGGATTAGATACACGGCTCAGCAGACAGTATCACACAGGATAGGATTAGATACACGGCTCAGCAGACAGTATCACACAGGATAGGATTAGATACACAGCTCAGCAGACAGTATCACACAGGATAGGATTAGATACACAGGTCAGCAGACAGTATCACACAGGAGAGGATTAGATACACGGTTCAGCAGACAGTATCACACAGGAGAGGATTAGATACACAGCTCAGCAGACAGTATCACACAGAGGGGGATTAGATACACAGCTCAGCAGACAGTATCACACAGAATAGGATTAGATACACAGCTCAGCAGACAATATCACACAGGAGAGGATTAGATACACAGCTCAGCAGACAGTATCACACAGGAGAGGATTAGATACACAGCTCAGCAGACAGGATCACACAGGATAGGATTAGATACACAGCTCAGCAGACAGTATCACACAGGATAGGGTTAGATACACGGCTGAGCAGACAGTATCACACAGGATAGGGTTAGATACACGGCTCAGCAAACAGTATCACACAGGATAGGATTAGATACACAGCTCAGCAGACAGTATCACACAGGATAGGATTAGATACACAGCTCAGCAGACAGTATCACACAGGAGAGGATTAGATACACAGGTCAGCAGACAGTATCACACAGGAGAGCATTAGATACACACCTCAGCAGACAGTATCACACAGGAGAGCATTAGATACACACCTCAGCAGACAGTACCACACAGGATAGGATTAGATACACAGCTCAGCACAAAGTATCACACAGGATAGGATTAGATACACGGCTCAGCAGACAGTATCACACAGTAGAGGATTAGATACACAGTTCAGCAGACAGTATCACACAGGAGAGGATTAGATACACAGCTCAGCTGACAGTATCACACAGGAGAGGATTAGATACACAGCTCAGCAGACAGTATCACACAGAATAGGATTAGATACACAGCTCAGCAGACAGTATCACACAGAAGAGGATTAGATACACAGCTCAGCAGACAGTATCACACAGAATAGGATTAGATACACAGCTCAGCAGACAGTATCACACAGGATAGGATTAGATACACAGCTCAGCAGACAGTATCACACAGAATAGGATTAGATACACAGCTCAGCAGACAGTATCACACAGAATAGGATTAGATACACAGCTCAGCAGACGGTATCACACAGGAGAGGATTAGATACACAGCTCAGCAGACAGGATCACACAGGATAGGATTAGATACACAGCTCAGCAGACAGTATCACACAGGATAGGGTTAGATACACGGCTGAGCAGACAGTATCACACAGGATAGGGTTAGATACACGGCTCAGCAAACAGTATCACACAGGATAGGATTAGATACACAGCTCAGCAGACAGTATCACACAGGATAGGATTAGATACACAGCTCAGCAGACAGTATCACACAGGAGAGGATTAAATACACAGGTCAGCAGACAGTATCACACAGGAGAGCATTAGATACACACCTCAGCAGACAGTATCACACAGGAGAGCATTAGATACACACCTCAGCAGACAGTACCACACAGGATAGGATTAGATACACAGCTCAGCACAAAGTATCACACAGGATAGGATTAGATACACGGCTCAGCAGACAGTATCACACAGTAGAGGATTAGATACACAGTTCAGCAGACAGTATCACACAGGAGAGGATTAGATACACAGCTCAGCTGACAGTATCACACAGGAGAGGATTAGATACACAGCTCAGCAGACAGTATCACACAGAATAGGATTAGATACACAGCTCAGCAGACAGTATCACACAGAAGAGGATTAGATACACAGCTCAGCAGACAGTATCACACAGAATAGGATTAGATACACAGCTCAGCAGACAGTATCACACAGGATAGGATTAGATACACAGCTCAGCAGACAGTATCACACAGAATAGGATTAGATACACAGCTCAGCAGACAGTATCACACAGAATAGGATTAGATACACAGCTCAGCAGACGGTATCACACAGGAGAGGATTAGATACACAGCTCAGCAGACAGTATCACACAGAATAGGATTAGATACACAGCTCAGCAGACAGTATCACACAGAAGAGGATTAGATACACAGCTCAGCAGACAGTATCACACAGAATAGGATTAGATACACAGCTCAGCAGACAGTATCACACAGGATAGGATTAGATACACAGCTCAGCAGACAGTATCACACAGAATAGGATTAGATACACAGCTCAGCAGACAGTATCACACAGAATAGGATTAGATACACAGCTCAGCAGACAGTATCACACAGAAGAGGATTAGATACACAGCTCAGCAGACAGTATCACACAGAATAGGATTAGATACACAGCTCAGCAGACAGTATCACACAGGATAGGATTAGATACACAGCTCAGCAGACAGTATCACACAGAATAGGATTAGATACACAGCTCAGCAGACAGTATCACACAGAATAGGATTAGATACACAGCTCAGCAGACGGTATCACACTTGGTCAGCTTAGATACAACTGGCATCACTAATGTTTCTGCTACTTTACAGTTATAATACAATTACCCAGTGCTGAGATACAGAGTTTTGTTCGTGATACGTTTCCATTTCTCTGCGCCATTAACCCCGTGTATGCTGTGTGATCCACAGTGTGAGGGGTTAATCTGGCAGTATTGTGGAGACAGATACAAAGTGTGGCGCCCATCCGTGATTTGCCTAATCTCCCGGTTCTGGTGCCGTGGGGGTCTCGGGGATGCAGGTGGTCCGTGGCTGACGTGGGGCTGCTGGGAGCCTCCAACTAATGAGGGACGTCCCGAGACGTGGGAAGTAGGAGCCGAGGAGCGAAGCCTGGGAGATCGGAGGAGCCGAGGAGCGAGTGCGGGGGAGATCGGAGGAGCCGAGGAGCGAGCGCCGGGGAGATCGGAGGAGCCGAGGAGCGAGCGCGGGGGAGATCGGAGGAGCCGAGGAGCGAGAGCCTGGGAGATCGGAGGAGCCGAGGAGCTAGCGCGGGGGAGATCGGAGGAGCCGAGGAGCTAGCGCGGGGGAGATTGGAGGAGCCGAGGAGCGAGCGCGAGGGAGATCGGAGGAGCCGAGGAGCGAGAGCCTGGGAGATCGGAGGAGTAGAGGAGCGAGCGCCGGGGAGATCGGAGGAGCCGAGGAGCGAGTGCGGGGGAGATCGGAGGAGCCGAGGAGCGAGAGCCTGGGAGATCGGAGGAGTCGAGGAGCTAGCGCGGGGGAGATCGGAGGAGCCGAGGAGCTAGCGCGGGGGAGATCGGAGGAGCCGAGGAGCGAGCGCGGGGGAGATCGGAGGAGCCGAGGAGCGAGCGCGGGGGAGATCGGAGGAGCCGAGGAGCGAGAGCCTGGGAGATCGGAGGAACCGAGGAGCTAGCACCGGGGAGATCGGAGGAACCGAGGAGCTAGCGCGGGGGAGATCGGAGGAGCCGAGGAGCGAGCGCCGGGAAGATCGGAGGAGCCGAGGAGCAAGACACGAGGAGATCGGAGGAGCCGAGGAGCGAGCGCCGGGGAGATCGGAGGAGCCGAGGAGCGAGCGTGGGGGAGATCGGAGGAGCCGAGGAGCTAACGCGGGGGAGATCGGAGGAGCTAGCGCGGGGGAGATCGGAGGAGCCGAGGAGCGAGAGCCTGGGAGATCGGAGGAACCGAGGAGCTAGCGCGGGGGAGATCGGAGGAACCGAGGAGCTAGCGCGGGGGAGATCGGAGGAACCGAGGATCTAGCGCGGGGGAGATCGGAGGAGCCGAGGAGCGAGCGCCGGGGAGATCGGAGGAGCCGAGGAGCGAGACACGAGGAGATCGGAGGAGCCGAGGAGCGAACGCCGGGGAGATCGGAGGAGCCGAGGAGCGAGAGCCTGGGAGATCGGAGGAGCCGAGGAGCGAGCGCAGGGGAGATCGGAGGAGCCGAGGAGCTAGCGCGGGGGAGATCGGAGGAGCCGAGGAGCGAGCGCGGGGGAGATCGGAGGAGCCGAGGAGCGAGAGCCTGGGAGATCGGAGGAGCCGAGGAGCGAGACACGAGGAGATCGGAGGAGCCGAGGAGCGAGCGCCGGGGAGATCGGAGGAGCCGAGGAGCGAGACACGAGGAGATCGGAGGAGCCGAGGAGCGAGCGCAGGGGAGATCGGAGGAGCCGAGGAGCGAGCGCCGGGGAGATCGGAGGAGCCGAGGAGCGAGTGCAGGGGAGATCGGAGGAGCTGAGGAGGGAGCGCCGGGGAGATCGGAGGAGCCGAGGAGCGAGACACGAGGACATTGGAGGAGCCGAGGAGCGAGACACGAGGAGATGGGAGGAGCCGAGGAGCGAGACACGAGGAGATCGGAGGAGCCGAGGAGCGAGCGCCGGGGAGATCGGAGGAGCCGAGGAGCGAGAGCCTGGGAGATCGAAGGAGCCGAGGAGCGAGCGCCGGGGAGATGGGAGGAGCCGAGGAGCGAGACACGAGGAGATCGGAGGAGCCGAGGAGCGAGCGCCGGGGAGTTCGGAGGAGCCGAGGAGCGAGAGCCTGGTAGATCGGAGGAGCCGAGGAGCGAGCGCAGGGGAGATCGGAGGAGCTGAGGAGGGAGCGCCGGGGAGATCGGAGGAGCCGAGGAGCGAGACACGAGGAGATTGGAGGAGCCGAGGAGCGAGCGCCGGGGAGATCGGAGGAGCCGAGGACCGAGAGCCGGGGAGATGGGAGGAGCCGAGGAGCGAGACACGAGGAGATCGGAGGAGCCGAGGAGCGAGACACGAGGAGATGGGAGGAGCCGAGGAGCGAGACACGAGGAGATCGGAGGAGCCGAGGAGCGAGCGCCGGGGAGATCGGAGGAGCCGAGGAGCGAGAGCCTGGGAGATCGAAGGAGCCGAGGAGCGAGCGCCGGGGAGATGGGAGGAGCCGAGGAGCGAGACACGAGGAGATCGGAGGAGCCGAGGAGCGAGCGCCGGGGAGTTCGGAGGAGCCGAGGAGCGAAAGCCTGGTAGATCGGTGGAGCCGAGGAGCGAGTGCAGGGGAGATCGGAGGAGCCGAGGAGCGAGCGCCGGGGAGATGGGAGGAGCCGAGGAGCGAGACACGAGGAGATCGGAGGAGCCGAGGAGCGAGCGCCGGGGAGTTCGGAGGAGCCGAGGAGCGAAAGCCTGGTAGATCGGAGGAGCCGAGGAGCGAGTGCAGGGGAGATCGGAGGAGCCGAGGAGCTAGCGCGGGGGAGATCGGAGGAGCCGAGGAGCGAGCGCCGGGGAGATCGGAGGAGCCGAGGAGCGAGATCCTGGGAGATCGGAGGAGCCGAGGAGCAAGAGCCTGGGAGTTCGGAGGAGCCGAGGAGTGAGAGCCTGGGAGATCGGAGGAGCCGAGGAGCGAGAGCCTGGGAGATCGGAGGAGCCGAGGAGCGAGCGCGGGGGAGATCGGAGGAGCCGAGGAGCGAGCGCGGGGGAGATCGGAGGAGCCGAGAAGCGAAACCTGGGAAATCGGAGGAGCCGAGGAGCGAAGCCTGGGAAATCGGAGGAGCCAAGGAGCGAAGCCTGGGAGATCGGAGGAGCCGAGGAGCGAGAGCCTGGGAAATCGGAGGAGCCGAGGAGCAAGCGCGGGGGAGATCGGAGGAGCCGAGGAGCGAGCGCGGGGGGAGATCGGAGGAGCCGAGGAGCGAGCGCGGGGGAGATCGGAGGAGCTGAGGAGCGAGCGCGGGGGAGATCGGAGGAACCGAGGAGCGAGAGCCTGGGAGATCGGAGGAGCCGAGGAGCGAAACCTGGGAAATCGGAGGAGCCGAGGAGCGAAGCCTGGGAGATCGGAGGAGCCGAGGAGCGAGAGCCTGGGAGATCGGAGGAGCCGAGGATCGAGCGTGGGGGAGATCGGAGGAGCGAGACACGAGGAGATCGGAGGAGCGAAGCCTGGGAGATCAGAGGAGCCGAGGAGCGAAGCCTGGGAGATCGGAGGAGCCGAGGAGCGAGCGCCAGGGAGATCGGAGGAGCCGAAGAGCGAGACACGGGGAGATGGGAGGAGCCGAGGAGCGAGACACGAGGAGATCGGAGGAGCCGAGGAGCAAGACACGAGGAGATCGGAGGAGCCGAGGAGGGAGACACGAGGAGATCGGAGGAGCCGAGGAGGGAGACACGAGGAGATCGGAGGAGCCGAAGAGCGAGCGCGGGGGAGATCGGAGGAGCCGAAGAGCGAGCGCGGGGGGAGATCGGAGGAGCCGAAGAGCGAGCGCCAGGGAGATCGGAGGAGCCGAGGAGCGAGCGCGGGGGAGATCGGAGGAGCCGAGGAGCGAGCGCGGGGGAGATCGGAGGAGCTGAGGAGCGAGCGCGGGGGAGATCGGAGGAACCGAGGAGCGAGAGCCTGGGAGATCGGAGGAGCCGAGGAGCGAAACCTGGGAAATCGGAGGAGCCGAGGAGCGAAGCCTGGGAGATCGGAGGAGCCGAGGAGCGAGAGCCTGGGAGATCGGAGGAGCCGAGGAGCGAGCGTGGGGGAGATCGGAGGAGCCGAGGAGCGAGACACGAGGAGATCGGAGGAGCGAAGCCTTGGAGATCAGAGGAGCCGAGGAGCGAAGCCTGGGAGATCGGAGGAGCCGAGGAGCGAGAGCCAGGGAGATCGGAGGAGCCGAGGAGCGAGCGCCAGGGAGATCGGAGGAGCCGAAGAGCGAGACACGAGGAGATCGGAGGAGCGAGACACGGGGAGATGGGAGGAGCCGAGGAGCGAGAGCCTGGGAGATCGGAGGAGCTGAGGAGGGAGCGCGGGGGAGATCGGAGGAGCCGAAGAGCGAGCGCCAGGGAGATCGGAGGAGCGAGAGCCTGGGAAATCGGAGGAGCCGAGGAGCGAGCGCGGGGGAGATCGGAGGAGCCGAGGAGCGAGCGCGGGGGAGATCGGAGGAGCCGAGGAGCGAGCGCGGGGGAGATCGGAGGAGCTGAGGAGCGAGCGCGGGGGAGATCGGAGGAACCGAGGAGCGAGAGCCTGGGAGATCGGAGGAGCCGAGGAGCGAAACCTGGGAAATCGGAGGAGCCGAGGAGCGAAGCCTGGGAGATCGGAGGAGCCGAGGAGCGAGAGCCTGGGAGATCGGAGGAGCCGAGGAGCGAAGCCTGGGAGATCGGAGGAGCCGAGGAGCGAGAGCCTGGGAGATCGGAGGAGCCGAGGAGCGAGCGTGGGGGAGATCGGAGGAGCCGAGGAGCGAGACACGAGGAGATCGGAGGAGCGAAGCCTGGGAGATCAGAGGAGCCGAGGAGCGAAGCCTGGGAGATCGGAGGAGCCGAGGAGCGAGAGCCTGGGAGATCGGAGGAGCCGAGGAGCGAGCGCCAGGGAGATCGGAGGAGCCGAAGAGCGAGACACGGGGAGATGGGAGGAGCCGAGGAGCGAGACACGAGGAGATCGGAGGAGCAGAGGAGCAAGACACGAGGAGATCGGAGGAGCCGAGGAGGGAGACACGAGGAGATCGGAGGAGCCGAAGAGCGAGCGCGGGGGAGATCGGAGGAGCCGAAGAGCGAGCGCGGGGGAGATCATATTTATACGGACCAGTGGAAAAGCAGAAGGGGGCCCCGAGTAGAAACAGGAAGGCCCCTGAGCAGGAGCGGCCCAAATGTACCACTGTAGTGAACACCAATGACCACAGAGCAAAGAGTATGAGGCACTACACTGAGATCATACAAGTCTGTAACAGCATGCCTGACACCAGAGAGCAACAGCATCAACGACCAGTAACAGAAAACCAACATCATCATCATGATACACAATATCCGAGAGCCAGACACAGCTGACACCAGAGAGCAACAAGTCACAGAAATCTCCCTGCAGCACAATCTGTTTTATTATCTGTTAAAACAAATAGAATTTGGAAGAAAAAAAAAAATCACAAATAATAATAATGATGATGATGATGATGATGATGATGATGATGATGATGATGATGATGATGATGAATCCTTCCTCACCGCTGGGGATAAATGTGAAGGAGGCAGCACAGGACACCGTGTACAAGAGAGACCGGAGACCATACACTGTATATCTGCTGAGAGGCCGGAGAGTCCCTATATACAGATCATCCCTATATACAGATCATCCCTCTATACAGATCATCCCTCTATACAGATCATCCCTATATACAGATCATCCCTCTATACAGATCATCCCTCTATACAGATCATCCCTATATACAGATCATCCCTATATACAGATCATCCCTCTATACAGATCATCCCTCTATACAGATCATCCCTATATACAGATCATCCCTCTATACAGATGGTCCCTATATACAGATCATCCCTATATACAGATGGTCCCTATATACAGATGATCCCTATATACAGATGGTCCCTATATACAGATCATCCCTATATACAGATCATCCCTATATACAGATCATCCCTATATACAGATCATCCCTCTATACAGATCATCCCTATATACAGATCATCCCTCTATACAGATCATCCCTATATACAGATCATCCCTATATACAGATCATCCCTATATACAGATCATCCCTATATACAGATCATCCCTATATACAGATGGTCCCTATATACAGATGATCCCTATATACAGATGGTCCCTATATACAGATCATCCCTATATACAGATCATCCCTATATACAGATCATCCTCTATACAGATCATCCCTATATACAGATCATCCCTCTATACAGATCATCCCTCTATACAGATCATCCCTCTATACAGATCATCCCTATATACAGATCATCCCTATATACAGATCATCCCTCTATACAGATCATCCCTATATACAGATCATCCCTCTATACAGATCATCCCTCTATACAGATCATCCCTCTATACAGATCATCCCTATATACAGATCATCCCTATATACAGATGGTCCCTATATACAGATCATCCCTATATACAGATCATCCTCTATACAGATCATCCCTATATACAGATCATCCCTATATACAGATCATCCCTATATACAGATGGTCCCTATATACAGATGATCCCTATATACAGATGGTCCCTATATACAGATGATCCCTATATACAGATGGTCCCTATATACAGATCATCCCTATATACAGATCATCCCTCTATACAGATCATCCCTCTATACAGATGGTCCCTATATACAGATGGTCCCTATATACAGATCATCCCTCTATACAGATCATCCCTATATACAGATCATCACTCTATACAGATCATCCCTCTATACAGATCATCCCTATATACAGATCATCCTCTATACAGATCATCCCTATATACAGATCATCCCTATATACAGATCATCCCTCTATACAGATGGTCCCTATATACAGATCATCCCTCTATACAGATCATCCCTATATACAGATCATCCCTCTATACAGATCATCCCTATATACAGATCATCCCTCTATACAGATCATCCCTCTATACAGATCATCCCTATATACAGATCATTCTCTATACAGATCATCCCTATATACAGATGATCCCTATATACAGATGGTCCCTATATACAGATGATCCCTATATACAGATGGTCCCTATATACAGATGATGCCAATATCTGCCCCTACCTGCCCGTGGAGGCTGGCTCCCCAATAAACGCTCCCCGCAGCCTATGGTCGGCGCTGACCTTACATCGCTGGAGAACAAGAAATGGTTAGAATGAGGCAGAAAAAGATAAAACCTCTTAGGCTGTGAGTTCACGCTGCGTTTTTTTTCTGTGTGCACACGCTGCGTTTTTTTTCTGTGTGCACACGCTGCGTTTTTTTTCTGTGTGCACACGCTGTGGTTTTTTTCTGTGTGCACACGCTGTGGTTTTTTTCTGTGAGTACACGCTGTGTTTTTTTTCTGTGTGCACACGCTGTGGTTTTTTTCTGTGTGCACACGCTGGGGTTTTTTTCTGTGTGTACACGCTGTGTTTTTTTTCTGTGTGCACACGCTGCGTTTTTTTTCTGTGTGCACACGCTGTGGTTTTTTTCTGTGTGCACACGCTGCGTTTATTTTCTGTGTGCACACGCTGCGGTTTTTTTCTGTGTGCACACGCTGCGGTTTTTTTCTGTGCACACGCTGTGGGTTTTTTCTGTGTGCACACGCTGTGTTTTTTTTCTGTGTGCACACGTTGTGGTTTTTTTCTGTGTGCACACGCTGCGTTTATTTTCTGTGTGCACACGCTGCGGTTTTTTCCTGTGTGCACACGCTGCGGTTTTTTTCTGTGTGCACACGCTGCGTTTTTTTTCTGTGCACACGCTGCGGTTTTTTTCTGTGTGCACACGCTGTGGGTTTTTTCTGTGTGCACACGCTGCGGGTTTTTTTCTGTGTGCACACGCTGTGTTTTTTTTCTGTGTGCACACGCTGTGTTTTTTTTCTGTGTGCACACGCTGTGGGTTTTTTTCTGTGAGCACACGCTGTGTTTTTTTTCTGTGTGCACACGTTGTGGTTTTTTTCTGTGTGTACACGCTGCGGTTTTTTTTCTGTGTGCACACGCTGTGTTTTTTTTCTGTGTGCACACGCTGTGTTTTTTTTCTGTGTGCACACGCTGTGTTTTTTTTCTGTGTGCACACGCTGTGGTTTTTTTCTGTGTGCACACGCTGCGTTTTTTTTTCTGTGAGTACACGCTGTGGTTTTTTTCTGTGTGCACACGCTGCGGTTTTTTTCTGTGTGCACACGCTGTGTTTTTTTTCTGTGTGCACACGCTGTGTTTTTTTCTGTGTGCACACGCTGTGGTTTTTTTCTGTGTGCACACGCTGTGGTTTTTTTCTGTGTGCACACGCTGTGGTTTTTTTCTGTGTGCACACGCTGGGGTTTTTTTCTGTGTGTACACGCTGTGTTTTTTTTCTGTGTGCACACGCTGCGTTTTTTTTCTGTGTGCACACGCTGCGTTTTTTTTCTGTGTGCACACGCTGTGGTTTTTTTCTGTGTGCACACGCTGTGGTTTTTTTCTGTGTGCACACGCTGGGGTTTTTTTCTGTGTGCACACGCTGTGGTTTTTTTCTGTGTGCACACGCTGGGGTTTTTTTCTGTGTGTACACGCTGTGTTTTTTTTCTGTGTGCACACGCTGCGTTTTTTTTCTGTGTGCACACGCTGCGTTTTTTTTCTGTGTGCACACGCTGTGGTTTTTTTCTGTGTGCACACGCTGCGTTTATTTTCTGTGTGCACACGCTGCGGTTTTTTTCTGTGTGCACACGCTGCGGTTTTTTTCTGTGCACACGCTGTGGTTTTTTTCTGTGTGCACACGCTGTGTTTTTTTTCTGTGTGCACACGTTGTGGTTTTTTTCTGTGTGCACACGCTGCGTTTATTTTCTGTGTGCACACGCTGCGGTTTTTTTCTGTGTGCACACGCTGCGGTTTTTTTCTGTGCACACGCTGCGGTTTTTTTCTGCGTGCACACGCTGGGGTTTTTTTCTGTGTGCACACACTGTGGTTTTTTCCTGTG